>NC_060190.1:64510416-64542086 GCF_021184085.1 Oncorhynchus gorbuscha | reverse complement strand
GTGAAAGATTAGTGGAATCTGTGTGGGTGCTGGACAGGTAGGATGACTGACAGTGAAGGTGAACAGGTGGTCACGTGTCAGGTGACAGAGGAATGTATGAGACTGAGGCAGGAATTCCTTTAACCATAAAGTGGTATATTTACTGGTAGTGTGGATTCATGGACGCACAGAACTTCTGGATCAGATGGATTTAGGGAAGAGAAAGCAGCGAGATCAGGCAATGGCAATTTTCCTCCTTTTATGGAGTTGAGATCTGTGAGACATTTCCACCTGACCTAATTAAAGCGCCCCTGGCCCAGCTGAGTAAATGGCAATTAATTAAAGGAGTATTCCACCAACTCCATGGGCCTTTTCTACAGCCACCCCCGGAAATTCGTTTAATTTCCACATTCCTCAAAGAGCTCATTGCTCCCGTCCTCTGTCATCATCAGGGAGAGAATCAGTCGGAGCAGCTGGCCGGATATATGTCCGGTTCTTCACCTGGATTTCCACTGATCTGCCACACGACCATCGGTCCCAGGCATGGTCTTGGTTATACGGCCCCACCGGCTCTGGAGAAGAGCTCTCGGGGCAGCTGAGGGTCCACCATCCGTACTACTTGGCCCGAGATTTCCAGGCCTGGCCATTTCCCTCTGTGCTGTGAGACTTGGTAGGTAATCCCGGGTGGATCGGGCCCAAAATGGTCAGCTAAGATTTGGCTGTGCCTGTACGGCGTCCTGCCTACGAGGTTGGTATCAGCATCACATGGCTTGAGGAAGTAGCGCACGTCTCGGCGTCCCATCAGAGGCATATTCGGTGCGGCCGGATCGGGGTCGCCCGATCTCTGCAGAGAGACTCCCAAGGGTTTGAGTTCCAGAATCCCTTCCACCTCCTGTCAGGACAGTCCCTCAAGACTGTTTCAGTGACAGTTTGGTCCCCTAGAGACGGCTAAATGAGCCGTCTTTACAGGTTTGATCTCTACGCTCCCATGTTCCTCCAAAGTAGGGGAGCGCCTGAGAGGGTTAAATTTGAATGAGATTTGTTGGTCCATCAGCTGATCCTGGAGAGCTGGGTTCACGTGGCTGGAAGGCTTCCTCCAGCCTGGCTTTCTCCTGCCCCTTGAAGTTCGACGCCTCATGACCAGGATCTCGTGGGGTTTCGCCCCGTGGAGATAAACTTCGCCGTGGGAGCCATGAGGAAGGCTTCCGTATCCAAACTCTCCAGTAGAGTCCGGAGTGAGACACATCTGGTTGTCATGTACCACTTGAATAGGAATGCCTTCAGCGCTTTTCCTACACGACGACCTAACTTGATCATCAAGGGCCCGAAGCAATCTGCTCCTGTTGACCAGAAGGGTGGTTTAAGGAGGCGCAAGCGAGCAGGGGGTAAATCTGCCATTTTAGGCTTTGGCGTAGCTCCGACCCGCCGTCTCCTGAGCATTCTACTGCGGAGCGTATTGGTGCTACTGAATGGCTCTACGTCCTCCAATTATCCAGTACTTCCAGCCTCATGTCCCCATGGGCCCTCTCTCTGGCCCTGGGTGGAGAGGAGAACCGGCTCATGCCTAACTCTTGTTGAGGACCCTGGTAGAGAAGGTGTCCTGGAGTCGAGGATAATTGGGTGGATAGCATCTGGGTCCAAAACCTCCGCTTGGCGCATGGCCTCCCTCCGACTCTGATCACTCCAAGGGTTGGATCATATTCTGGGGCAAGAGAGAAGACACGGCTGCCTGCCCTGACCACTTCCCTACCGGCTCTCAAGAGCTTTTAACTCCTCAGGAAGCCTTACTTGCTTGTGCTTGCTGGAGGAGGTAGTCGTCTCTGCGCGGAGGAGGAGTAGGTATGAGAAGCCACCCCGTCTGGGGTCTGGTTTGTGGCTGTGAGTCAGATCCGAGCGAGTGTTTGGGATTGTGTTAGGTCCAGGGAGAGTGCGTTGCATTTGGTTCCGTAGGAAATGCGGTTGCAGTGGGCAGACTTCCTTGGCATCATGAGCTTCAGTCGGTCGGCGGAGGGGCCGCACGCCTGGGGCTGTCGGCCACTCGTTCTCTGGTTGGGACAAGAATGGTGGTCCCAAGCTCCAGCGATAGGGTTTAGCCAATTCCTTAAGGGTTTTACCTCTAGTAATGTCATCAGCAGGATTGTTTATGCTATCAACATACCTCCAGTCCTGGACTTCTGTTAGGTCTTGGATTTCCAGCAGTAGACTCCGACAAACACCTATACCTGCAGGACTCCGACTTGAGCCATGTCAATACAGTGGTGAGATCACTCTAGTAGATGATCCTTTGGATTGGCAAGGTGAGCTCGGCTCGCAGGTAGAGGCCAACTGGGCTCCGGAAAGGAGCAGCACTGAGTTCCAGCCTAGGCATTGACAATGCTTCTTGGAGTGCGACCCTGGACCTGGCCATGACAGGAGACATGGGTGTGCTGCCGCTATCCTCCACTCTAAGATAGGAAACTCGCCCCATAAGCTGGCTCCAGCGTCTGAGAACACATGCAGTTCCAGGCATGATCCCAGCTGGATAGCTCTAGGATGGTACATAGCATCTTGGCATTTGGACATCAGAGAGCTCCGTTAACTCAGTTTCCCAACAGATCCATCGTTCCCACCAGAGTCAGCTGGGTGGATTGGTTCATCCCAGTCCCTCTTGGTCTGCCACAGGTCCTGGACTAAGACTTTGGCCCGTGTTGTTGTGTGGCAGGATGTGCCCAAAGGGATCGTATTCGGCTGGCCAGGAGTCCGATAGATGGTGCGCCAGAGTGGGGGTTTCGGGGTACTCGGGGATGAGCGGTGCTTATGCCCCCAGGGGTATCCGGTAGGCAGCTCCACCTCAGTCCTCGGTGGGCTCTTCTGGGTTGCGCGCCAGACTGCGTTGGCCATAGTTCACTGCTACTGGACCTAGCTTGTGGCGGAGGTGCTGGGATAACCTCCGGCTCTGTTACTAGCCACTGTCGGACCTCAAATCCTCTTGGACAGGAGATTCCGCACTTATCAAGGAGTGATTTCGCTGCGCCAGTGGATGGGATGCTTTGTAAGCAGTTATCCACATAGAAGGCATTTTCCACTGAATCCAATACTTCTGGGTCTGTCTGGATGCTCCCGTGCGTGTCTCTGCAGAGCGTATATGGCACAGCAAGGACTGCAGGTGGTGCCGAATGGGAGTACCTGCCATTCATAGATTGTTGGGCTCTGCATCTGCGTTCCATATTCAGCCATATGAACCCGGAGCAGTGTGGTGTGGGAAGGCAGTAAGCGAATCTGATGAAACATGGCTTTGATGTCCTCCACGGAGTGGCTTGTGAGAGTGCTGCCGGAACCGGAGAAGGACACCGAGCAAGGGAAGGGACCTAAGGTTGGTCCGGGAGTAGACAGTCATTCAGGCTTTGACCAGCTGCTGGAATGAACAGTTGAAGACAAGTCTATACTTCCCACCATGTTGCTGGATAACATGGTGAGGAGACTACCAGGATTGCTGGTGCGTTTCCCTCTTCATGAGCTGTCACTTCAGTGACGTAGCCTGCCTGTCACAAGGTTATGAATCTCTCGGTTATGAACTACCATGACATCAGGATTCTTCACCAGGCGTTGCTCTGTTCCACGCAGTAGTGGGAGTACAGCCCCGTATAGGCGGTTGCCAGAGGAGGGATGGTTGGGCACCCGTAAGCAGTGGGGTTGCATGCCTGACGATCTCCATTCCAGTGGTGGTGGTGCTCTTCTCCAGGAGGTCTAATGCATAGGAGTCATTTTTCGAGCAGGTGACCTCCTGTAGAACTTCCGGTTGGAGAAGGTTGTCCATCTTCCATAGCATCTCCAACGACTCCGAAGGAGGAGTCAGTGGCCTGCATCTGGATTGCTTCTGGTGAAGAGGACTTGCTGTGTTCTGTGACGTCTTGGGTGGAGAGAAGTAGATGGGATGGACCTTGCACAGCAACCCAGGATGTATGGACAGCAATGGGTCCTCCTTCTGGTCCAGCTCGTATAGGCTCAGTCGAGTGACGAGATGTGGGTGGTCCTGACCCAATCAGGATAAGTGGTGCTACTCTGGCCAGGTTAGGAGAGAGGCAATCCTCGTAGATGAGGATATTGTTTCTGTAGAACACTTACCGGGCAGGAGTGCTCTGCGAGATTCAAGCCATCTGCCGTGAAGGCATTGGTGATGTTATAGGCCACGCCCCTGTTTCCTGAAGGTGAAATGCTGAAGGTTACAGCAGAGCCTTTCATTTGGATAACATCATGTCGCACCGTTCTGAGATTAAGGGTCTCGGGGTCCCTTCCAGGTTAAGCTGACGGGTGGCGCTGTGAGAATGATTGTTCTTTCTGACCCATCATCTAGAACGGCGAATGTATCAATGCTTCTCCCTTCACTTTGCAGAGTGACCTTGACCACCTTCAACATGACCCTTGGAGACCGGTTCTGCTGGTCGAGATACAGCTCCTTTGCAGCTCCTACCATGAGCATACTCTGCTCCTTCTTTGCTTGGGAAATAGATCATGCAACACGGTGAGATGGATTTCTTCACAGCTGGTTGCAGGTTTTCCTCAATGTGCAGGTCTCCACACCTATGGCTGAGCAACTTGTAGCATCGCTCGCCTCGAAGTGATCCAGGCCTTCAATTGAGTTTGAGTCGAGAGCCTTTTTTACTCTAGGGGCATGAGCCAAGAAGTGCCCCTTACTATTGCAATATGGAGCAGTAGGCTGGCAATTTGATGTTCTTGCTCTTGAGAGGGTCTTCTTCCGGGTTCCTCCCTGGCCTCACTATTGGTGTACATGGTGATGGGATTTGGTCTCTTCTGTCCCTGCTGGCGTTCAAACTCCTTCCTTCCCCTGTGGCATGGCGAGATTGTGCACAGGTGACGATGCTCTTATCCTTTGCCTTCTACCTCAACCATGTGGCCAGGTCTCTGAGCATAGGTGCTTCTCGAGCCCTCTTTCAGGATGCCCCTTATTCAAACAATGTTCAATGAAACTGTCTCTGAGGTACACTGGAAGTTTGCTTGAAGCCTGTCCACGTGGGAGCCACATTAGCTCGTTCCCGTCTTCTCCTTCAGCAGTTGGAGCATGGGTCAGGGATTGGACTGCCAGGGAGAATTCTGGAAGGCAGCATGGTCTCCCATTTGTCACTGGAGCGTGTTCAGGATGTTGTTTAGTTCATTCTGGACTAGCTGACGCGGCTCATGCCATATCTCGCCTTCAGGGCCTGGAGAGCTGCAGTGTGTGTATTGCGGGTGTATAAAGTTGGGCCAGCCTGCTGTGCGGAAACCACAAATGATCCATTGGTACTTGGTATTTGTAAGCGTTCTGACAGATGGCCGTGAATACCCAGTAGAGCTCTCCAATGCCATTTCCAAAAGGACAATTCCACTCCTTTCCGTTTTCAAAGTATGGCAGATTTCAGGTCTGGGAATTCCATGGGCTGAGGCTACTAGAAGTTTCATAATGTTGGCTCCTCTTCTGGTTGGCGTTGAGATAAACCGGGACTTCTGGATGAGCCCACTGTGGCCTCATTGGGCGGTCCTACTGTCCCAGACCCACCATTTGTAGCGGCGAGGATGGGCGAGAGCCCTCCGACCTATTGTTTGAGGACTGGCCTGGCTGTGGATGAAAGAACGATTTGCCTTGGTTGGTGGTGTGGCGGAAAGGCGAGAGAGTGATGCTGTGTCAGATGGAGGAATGCTAACTTGTGTCACTGGCATGCGAGGGCGGTGCGGACGACCACGTCTCCGTGCTCCCGTGTTGGCTGTTGACCCCGGGCCTCCGCGAGACTGTGTGCCATGCTGTACCCAGAGGGGCAGATTGGGAAAGAAAGGCAGACAGTTCAGGTCCATGTGGAGGGGTGGTCAGGTCAACTCCCTGTTCGTTTCTCTCCAGGAAGGATGAGACCATCCGTGCCTCTTCTAATTCCCTTCTGGCTTAGGCAGTGCCTTCAGCCTGTGCAGGTCTTGCCAATGAATTCCCTTCCTGTAGAGCTCTACGGGCCTGCACATCCAATTGGTGACATCGTTACGTCAGCCTGTCGTTCCTCCTCAATCTGACGCTCAATTTCCTCCCAAAGCTAATAGTTTCATCCTCTCTTGTAGGACAGCGTTCTGTGGATGCTGAGGGCTAGTGGAGACTGGCGGCTGCCATGGCCACTTCAAAGGGGTATCCACTGGTCGAACTCCACTCCATCTGAGGTGCTTGACGATTTCCCATTAGTTAAGGGGTGAGCCAGACCTGCCTCTGGAAGCTGGTCGACCTGTGCAGTGGAGTTACCTCTTCCATAGGTTCCTCCACGTAGAACCACTTTCCTGCTCCAAAGCAGTTTCCGGTCCTTGGCTCCAGAGGGGATGGTTGATGGCTGAAACATATAGTTGATCCATCAACTCTTTGAGCTCTGGTGGGCTTGCCCTTTGATGTCGGAACCTCGACCACATAGTCCTTAAGATAACCAGGTGCTTGCCTGGTTCTTCATGGTGCTGCTGGTAGTTGAGGATGAAGCCTTTGTTGCTTTAGGCTTAGCTCCTGGATATTTCCTTTGTTCCAAGACCTTTCCCTCAGCTGCTCTCTCCTCCTCTCTTCTTCCTTCCAGTGGAGACAATTCTTCCCTCTCCGCCTCCATTTCCTTTTCACCTGTCTTTGGTTCCAGTCATCATCCGGCTCAAAGGACCATTGAAAGATTAGTGGAATCTGTGTGGGGTGCTGGACAGGTAGGATGACTGACAGTGAAGAGTGAACAGAGTGGTCACGTGTCAGGTGACAGAGGAATGTATGAGACTGAGGCAGGAATTCCTTTAACCATAAAGTGGTATATTTACTGGTAGTCTGTGGATTCATGGGCGCTACCAGAACTTCTGGATCCAGATGGATTTAGGGAAAGAGAAAGCAGCGAGATCAGGCAATGGCAATTTCCTCCTTTTATGGAGTTGAGATCTGTAGGACATTTCCACCTGACCTAATTAAAGCGCCCCTGGCCCAGCTGAGTAAATGGCAATTAATTAAAGGGTATTCCACCAACTCCATGGGCCTTTTCTACAGTATCGAGAGAGAGAGATCGATCGACAGAGAGAGATCGGGATCGAGAGAGAGAGATCGATAGAGAGAGAAGAGATCGACAGAGAGAGAGAGAGAGAGAGAGAGAGAGAGAGAGAGAGAGAGAGAGAGAGAGAGAGAGAGAGAGAATCGATAGAGAGAGAGAGAGAGAGAGAGAGAGAGAGAGAGAGATCGAGCAGAGAGAGAGAGAGAGAGATCGATAGAGAGATCGACAGGGAGAGAGAGAGAGAGAGAGAGAGAGAGAGAGAGAGAGAGAGAGAGAGAGAGAGAGAGAGAGAGAGAGAGAGAGAGATCGAGAGAGAGAGAGATCGACAGAGAGAGAAGAGAGAGAGAGAGAGAGAGAGAGAGAGAGAGAGAGAGAGAGAGAGAGAGAGAGAGAGAGAGAGAGAGAGAGAGATTGATAGAGAGAGGGAGAGATCGATAGAGAGAGAGAGATCGACAGAGAGAGAGAGAGAGAGATCGACAGAGAGAGAGAGAGAGAGAGAGAGAGAGAGAGAGAGAGAGAGAGAGAGAGAGAGAGAGAGAGAGAGAGAGAGAGAGAGAGAGAGAGAGCGAGCATAGTATTCAGAGTATTCAGACAGAGTTTGCAGGCTGACTGATAGTTAGAAATCCCACTTCTCTTTGTGGCTTTGTGAAACTGTCCCCTCAGCTGTAGAGCGCAGAGCAGAGTCACCCAGGGTTATTGTCAGACAGTGACCACACTCAGACCCTGCAACATGGTGGCTAAAGCCGTCCGTTTCATCTACAGCAGGAGGTGTAAAGGTAAAACACAGGCAACGGTGTGTGTGTGTACAGTTGTGTGTGTGTACAGTTTTTTGTGTGTGTGTACAGTTTTGTGTGTGTGTGTACAGTTTTGTGTGTGTGTACAGTTTTGTGTGTGTGTGTGTGTACAGTTTTGTGTGTGTGTGTGTGTACAGTTTTGTGTGTGTGTGTGTACAGTTTTGTGTGTGTGTGTGTGTGTACAGTTTTGTGTGTGTGTGTGTGTACAGTTTTGTGTGTGTGTGTGTGTACAGTTTTGTGTGTGTGTGTGTGTACAGTTTTGTGTGTGTGTGTGTACAGTTTTGTGTGTGTGTGTGTGTGTACAGTTTTGTGTGTGTGTGTGTGTACAGTTTTGTGTGTGTGTGTGTGTACAGTTTTTGTGTGTGTGTGTGTGCCTTTGATTTTGTGTGTGTGTGTGTGTACAGTTTTGTGTGTGTGCTTGTGTACAGTTTTGTGTGTGTGCGTGTGTACAGTTTTGTGTGTGTGCTTGTGTGTACAGTTTGTGTGTGTGCTTGTGTGTACAGTTTTGTGTGTGTGTGTGTGTACAGTTTTGTGTGTGTGCTTGTGTGTGTACAGTTTTTGTGTGTGTGTACAGTTTGTGTGTGTGTGTGTGTACAGTTTTGTGTGTGTGTGTGTGTACAGTTTTGTGTGTGTGCTTGTGTGTACAGTTTTGTGTGTGTGCGTGTGTACAGTTTTGTGTGTGTGCTTGTGTGTACAGTTTTGTGTGTGTGCTTGTGTGTACAGTTTTGTGTGTGTGTGTGTGTACAGTTTTGTGTGTGTGCTTGTGTGTACAGTTTTGTGTGTGTGCGTGTGTACACTTTTGTGTGTGTGCTTGTGTGTACAGTTTTGTGTGTGTGCGTGTGTACAGTTTTGTGTGTGTGCTTGTGTGTACAGTTTTGTGTGTGTGCTTGTGTGTACAGTTTTGTGTGTGTGTGTGTGTACAGTTTTGTGTGTGTGTGTGTGTACAGTTTTGTGTGTGTGTGTGTGTACAGTTTTGTGTGTGTGTGTATGTGTACAGTTTTGTGTGTGTGTGTGTGTGTACAGTTTTGTGTGTGTGCGTGTGTACAGTTTTGTGTGTGTGCGTGTGTACAGTTTTGTGTGTGTGTGTGTGTGTACAGTTTTGTGTGTGTGTGTGTGTACAGTTTTGTGTGTGTGCGTGTGTACAGTTTTGTGTGTGTGCGTGTGTACAGTTTTGTGTGTGTGCGTGTGTACAGTTTTGTGTGTGTGCGTGTGTACAGTTTTGTGTGTGTGTGTGTGTACAGTTTTGTGTGTGTGCTTGTGTGTACAGTTTTGTGTGTGTGCGTGTGTACAGTTTTGTGTGTGTGCTTGTGTGTACAGTTTTGTGTGTGTGCGTGTGTACAGTTTTGTGTGTGCTTGTGTGTACAGTTTTGTGTGTGTGCTTGTGTGTACAGTTTTGTGTGTGTGTGTGTGTGTACAGTTTTGTGTGTGTGTGTGTACAGTTTTTGTGTGTGTGTGTGTACAGTTTTGTCTTATGTGTGTGTGTACAGTTTGTTGTGTGTGTGTGTGTACAGTTTTGTGTGTGCGTGTGTACACTTTTGTGTGTGTGCGTGTGTACAGTTTTGTGTGTGTGTGTGTACAGTTTTGTGTGTGTGTGTGTGTACAGTTTTGTGTGTGTGCGTGTGTACAGTTTTGTGTGTGTGCGTGTGTACAGTTTTGTGTGTGCGTGTGTACAGTTTTGTGTGTGCGTGTGTACAGTTTTTGTGTGTGTGTGGCGCAGTTTTGTGTGTGTGTGTGTGTACAGTTTTGTGTGTGTGCGTGTGTACAGTTTTTGTGTGCGTGTGTACAGTTTGTGTGTGTGCGTGTGTACAGTTTTGTGTGTGTGTGTGTGTACAGTTTTTGTGTGTGTGTGCAGTTTTGTGTGTGTGTGTGTACAGTTTTGTGTGTGTGTGTGTGTACAGTTTTGTGTGTGTGCGTGTGTACAGTTTTGTGTGTGTGTGTGTACAGTTTTTTGTGTGTGTGCGTGTGTACAGTTTTGTGTGTGTGCGTGTGTACAGTTTTTGTGTGTGTGTGTACTTGTGTGTACAGTTTTGTGTGTGTGTGTGTGTACAGTTTTGTGTGTGTGCGTGTGTACAGTGTGTGTGTGTGTGCTGTGTGTGTACAGTTTTGTGTGTGTGCGTGTGTACAGTTTTGTGTGTGTGCAGTTTTGTGTGTACAGTGTGTGTTTTGTGTGTGTGTGTGTACAGTTTTGTGTGTGTGCGTGTGTACAGTTTTGTGTGTGTGGTGTGCTTGTGTACAGTTTTGTGTACAGTTTTGTGGTGTGTGTGTACAGTTTTGTGTGTGTGTGCTTGTGTACAGTTTTGTGTGTGTGTGTGTGTACAGTTTTGTGTGTGTGTGTGTGTACAGTTTTGTGTGTGTGTGTGTACAGTTTTGTGTGTGTGCGTGTGTACAGTTTTGTGTGTGTGTGTGTGTACAGTTTTGTGTGTGTGTGTGTACAGTTTTGTGTGTGTGTGTGTGTACAGTTTTGTGTGTGTTTTACAGTGGTGTGTGTGTGTGTACAGTTTTGTGTGTGCTTGTGTACAGTGTGTTTGTGTGTGTACAGTGGTGTGTGTGTGTACAGTTTGTGGTGTGTGTTTTGTGTACAGTGTGTGTTTTGTGTGTGTGTGTACAGTTTTGTGTGTGTGTGTACAGTGTGTGTGTGTGTGTGTGTGTACAGTGTGTTGTAAAAAATAGTTTGTGTGTGTGTGTGTGTACAGTTTTGTGTGTGTGTGTGTGTACAGTTTGTGTGTGTGTGTGTGTGTGTACAGTTTTGTGTGTGTGTGTGTACAGTTTTGTGTGTACAGTGTGTGTGTGTACAGTTTGTGTGTGTGTGTTGTGTGTACAGTTTTGTGTGTGTGTGTGTGTACAGTTTTTGTGTGTGTGTGTGTGTGTACAGTTTTGTTTGTGTGTGTGTACAGTTTTGTGTGTGTGTGTGTGTACAGTTTTGTGTGTGTGTGTGTGTACAGTTTTGTGTGTGTGTGTGTGTACAGTTTTGTGTGTGTGTGTACAGTTTTGTGTGTGTGTGTGTGTGTGTACAGTTTTGTGTGTGTGTGTGTGTACAGTTTTGTGTGTGTGTGTGTGTACAGTTTTGTGTGTGTGTGTGTGTGTGTACAGTTTTGTGTGTGTGTGTGTGTGTGTGTGTACAGTTTTGTGTGTGTGTGTGTGTACAGTTTTGTGTGTGTGTGTGTGTGTGTACAGTTTTGTGTGTGTGTGTGTGTGTGTGTACAGTTTTGTGTGTGTGTGTGTGTACAGTTTTGTGTGTGTGTGTGTGTGTGTACAGTTTGTGTGTGTGTGTGTGTACAGTTTTGTGTGTGTGTGTGTGTACAGTTTTGTGTGTGTGTGTGTGTACAGTTTTGTGTGTGTGTGTGTGAATGCTGATAATTACAATTTTTTTTTATTATTATTTTTTTTTTGCAAGAAAATACAGAACAGTATGAGGAAGGTTTAAAAGGGGAACAAGAAGAACATGAGCAACAGAGGTAGAAACCCACAGGGACCCAGAGGCTCCACCCCCTTTCAATGTTTACAAAACAAAACCATACAAAAATAATAATCCCATTTTTTTAGAAAAGATAAATAAATCATTGGAGATTTACACAAAGAAGAAGGGGAAACAGATGGTGAATAAGGGAGAAAGAAGTACAATAAATAATCACAATAAAAGGTAATAGGCGGATAGTTATTGGGATTAGGAGTTAAGTGGAATGTGTGTGTGTGTGTGTGTGTGTGCGTTATGTTTGAGGGGGTTCATTAAATCTTAAGGCCTCTTGTCTGCGAGGCAGCTATGAGAGTGTGGCATTAGTCTGTCATCTGTCAACACTAATCCAGTTTATTATCATGCGTGTTTGTGTGTGTTGTCAAGACTCGAAACGCTGCCCTCACATTCACTCAGGATCTCCTGCTCTGCTCTGCTTGGCATGGCCTCTCTCTCTCTCTCTCTCTCTCTCTCTCTCTCTCTCTCTCTCTCTCTCTCTCTCTCTCTCTCTCTCTCTCTCTCTCTCTCTCTCTCTCTCTCTCTCCACACGCACACACATACACACATACATTCACATACACCAACACACACACACCTATCCATAACAGTACTGTGGGATAAAAGGTTGGTAGTTTAAAACATCATAATTCAATATGTCCACTGAGTGTGTCTACACTGAGAGGAAGCCATTCATTTCAGGCCAGACTTGAGTGTTGGGAGGGAGGGAGGGAGGGAGGGAGAGAGGTGGAGCAAGGGAGGGAGGGAGGGAGAGGTGGAGCGAGGGGGGAGAGAGGTGGAGCGAGGGAGGGAGGAGGAGCGAGGGAGGTGGAGAGAGGGGAGAGGTGGAGTGAGGGAGAGAGGGAGGAGGAGCAGCGAGGGAGGGAGGGAGGTGGAGCGAGGGAGGTGGAGTGAGGGAGGGAGGGAGGGAGAGAGGTAGAGCGAGGGAGGGAGGGAAGCGAGAGAGGGGGGAGGTGGAGCGAGGGGAGGGAGGGAGGTGGAGCAAAGGAGGGAGGGCGGGAGGGAGAGAGGTGGAGCGAGGAAGGGAGGGAGGGAGGGAGGAGGAGCGAGGGAGGGAGGTGGAGCGAGGGAGGGAGTGAGGGAGGTAGGTGGAGCGAGGGAGGGAGAGAGGTAGAGCAAAGGAGGGAGGGAGAGAGGTGGAGCGAGGAAGGGAGGGAGGGAGGAGGAGCGAGGGAGGGAGGTGGAGCGAGGGAGGGAGGTAGGTGGAGCGAGGTAGAGCGAGAGGTAGAGCGAGAGAGGGAGGGAGGTGGAGCACGGGAGGGAGGGAGGTGGAGCGAGAGAGGGAGGGAGGTGGAGCGAGGGAGGGAGGCAGGTGGAGGGAGGGAGGGAGGAGGAGGGAGGGAGGGAGGTGGACCGAGAGAGGGAGGGAGGTGGAGCAAGCGAGGGAGGGAGGTGGAGGGAGGGAGGTGGGGCAAGGGAGGGAGGTGGAGCGAGGGAGGGAATGAGAATGGAATGAGGGAGGGAATGAGGTGGAGCGAGGGAGGGAATGAGAATGGTAGGGAGGGAGGTGGAGCGAGGGAGGGAGAGAGAATGGTAATGAAAAGTGAAAAGCCAGAATAAAGGACTGTCTCAGGAGATGTCTGGATATGAGGAGGAGGAAAGGAAGAACACACACAGTCTGTAAATATACCCAGAGAAACCAGATCAGCTCTCCATGCTCAGTGTACTGTAAGACTGGCCACGGTCACCAGATTGGCCACGGCCTCCAGACTGGCCACGGCCTCCAGACTGGGGACGGCCACCAGACTGGCCACGGTCACCAGACTGGCCACGGCCTCCAGACTGGGGACGGCCACCAGACTGGCCACGGTCACCAGACTGGCCACGGTCACCAGACTGGCCACGGCCTCCAGACTGGGGACGGCCACCAGACTGGCCACGGTCACCAGACTGGCCACGGTCACCAGACTGGCCACGGTCACCAGACTGGCCACGGTCAACAGACTGGCCACGGTCACCAGACTGGCCACGGCCTCCAGACTGGCCACGGTCACCAGACTGGCCACGGTCACTAGACCGGCCACGTCAACAGACCGGCCACGGTCACCAGACTGGCAACGGTCACCAGACTGGCCACGGTCACCAGACTGGCCACGGTCAACAGACTGGCCACGGCCTCCAGACTGGGGACGGTCACCAGACTGGCCACGGTCACCAGACTGACCACGGTCACCAGATTGGCCACGGCCTCCAGACTGGCCACGGCCTCCAGACTGGCGACGGTCACCAGACTGGCCACGGTCACCAGACTGACCACGGTCACCAGACTGACCACGGTCACCAGACTGGCCACGGCCTCCAGACTGGGGACGGCCTCCAGACTGGGGACGGTCACCAGACTGGCCACGTCAACAGACTGGCCACGGTCACCAGACTGGCCACGGCCTCCAGACTGGCCACGGTCACCAGATTGGCCATGGTCACCAGACTGGCCACGGTCACCAGATTGGCCATGGTCACCAGACTGGCCACGGCCTGCAGACTGGCCACGGTCACCAGATTGGCCACGGTCACCAGATTGGCCATGATCACCAGATTGGCCACGGTCACCATTAAACTCAATGTATCATCATATCTCAGCTGTTTCAGAAAATATCTCCATTCTATTCTCTGATTGTGAGTGACCAGTTATTCATTCTCAGAATGTTATCTTTGAAGGGTGCTGGTAATATAAAGTAGGAGTTTTTTGTGAGCCAATCACATGGCATACTCCAACTGATTGGCTAATAAAGTGTTTATTTATGATGATGATGATGTCCAGTGCACCCATAGCCACAAACTAGCCCTCTCCCTCTCCCAGTGTGTCTGAAGATGTCTAACCCCCCCCTCATCTCTGTAGAGATCCGTGCCCAGCTGGTGGAGCAGTTCAAGTGTCTGGACCAGCAGTGTGAGCTGAGAGTGCAGCTGCTGCAGGACCTGCAGGACTTCTTCAGGAAGAAAGCGGAGGTCGAGATGGACTACAGTCGTAACCTGGAGAAACTGTCTGAGAGGTTCCTTGCGAAGACACGTAGCACCAAGGACCACCAGCTCAAGTAAGACAGGCACACACACACAAATGACATGCACGAATGACATACACGCATGCACACACACACACACACGAATGACATGCACGAACGACATACACGCATGCACACACACACACGAATGACATGCACGAACGACATACACGCATGCACACACACACACGAATGACATGCACGAACGACATACGCGCATGCACACACACACACGAATGACATGCACGAACGACATACACGCATGCACACACACACACGAATGACACGCACGAACGACATACACGCATGCACACACACACACGAATGACACGCACGAACGACATACACGCATGCACACACACACACGAATGACATGCACGAACGACATACACGCATGCACACACACACACGAATGACATGCACGAACGACATACACGCATGCACACACACACACGAATGACATGCACGAACGACATACACGCATGCACACACACACACGAATGACATGCACGAACGACATACAAGCATGCACACACACACACACGAATGACATGCACGAACGACATACGCGCATGCACACACACACACGAACGACATACGCGCATGCACACACACACACGAACGACATACACGCATGCACACACACACACGAATGACATGCACGAACGACATACACGCATGCACACACACACACGAATGACATGCACGAACGACATACACGCATGCACACACACAAGAATGACATGCACGAACGACATACACGCATGCACACACACACACGAATGACATGCACGAACGACATACAAGCATGCACACACACACACGAATGACATGCACGAACGACATACAAGCATGCACACACACACACGAACGACATACACGCATGCACACACACAAGAATGACATGCACGAACGACATACACGCATGCACACACACACACGAATGACATGCACGAACGACATACAAGCATGCACACACACACACGAATGACATGCACGAACGACACATACGCGCATGCACACACACACACGAACGACATACGCGCATGCACACACACACACGAACGACATACACGCATGCACACACACACACGAATGACATGCACGAACGACATACACGCATGCACACACACACACGAATGACATGCACGAACGACATACACGCATGCACACACACACACGAATGACATGCACGAACGACATACGCGCATGCACACACACACACGAACGACATACGCGCATGCACACACACACACGAACGACATACACGCATGCACACACACACACGAATGACATGCACGAACGACATACGCGCATGCACACACACACACGAACGACATACGCGCATGCACACACACACACGAACGACATACACGCATGCACACACACACACGAATGACATGCACGAACGACATACACGCATGCACACACACACACGAATGACATGCACGAACGACATACACGCATGCACACACACACGAATGACATGCACGAACGACATACACGCATGCACACACACACACACTCTACCACTCTTGTCTGTGCTGTAAATCCAACGTTGCATAAGCAGCTTCGGGAGACATGAGCTAACTGATAGCATCTGGAGAGGGTTTGACTACAGACACACAGCGAGAGAGAGAGACCGGCCTCACCGGCTTCACCCCACTACATTCATACATGGTGCGGCAGAGTAGCCTAGTGGTTAGAGAGTTGTACTAGGAACCGGAAGGGTTCAAGTTCAGACCCCCGAGCTGACAAGGTACGAATCTGTCGTTCTGCCCCTAAACAGGCAGTTAACCCACTGTTCCCAGGCCGTCATTGAAAATAAGAATTTGTTCTTAACTGACTTGCTTCCAGCAGCACCTTGATCTTCTGCACAGATTCTGTCAGACCTGAGCCCTGACAGTAAATCTCAGTAAGACCAAAATAATGGTGTTCCAAAAAAGGTCCAGTTGCCAGGACCACAAATACAAATTCCATCTAGAAACCGTTTCCCTAGAGCCCACTAAAAACGATACATACCTTGGCCTAAACATCAGCGCCACAGGTAACTTCCACAAAGCTGTGAAGGATCTGAGAGATAAGGCAAGAAGGGCCTTCTATGCCAACAAAAGGAACATAAAATTCAACATAACAATTAGGATCTGGCTAAAAATACTTGAATCAGTCATAGTGTCATGCAGGTGAATGAGGACCCAAAAGCGACTTGGCGAAAACAGAGTCTTTAATCCAGTAAAGTAAATCTACAATCATAAGACATAATTCCACTCGTAATGACGAGAACAGACTGGAGACTCGATCAAGAACTGCAGGTTGCCTCGGGAAGGCACTTGAACGTAGCAGACTCAGACACCTGCTCACCACGCAGCATCTGAGGGAAACACGACACGACAGGGCGATACACAGACACAGCACGGTGAACAATAGACAAGGATCCGACAGGGCAGAAACGGAAAACAAGGGGAGAAATAGGGACTCTAATCAGGGGGAAAGATAGGGAACAGGTGTGGGAAGACTAAATGATTGATTAGGGGAATAGGAACAGCTGGGAGCAGGAACGGAGCGATAGAGAGAAGAGAGAGAGGGAGGAAGAGAGAAAGAGGGGAACGAACCTAAAAGACCAGCAGGGGGAAAACGAACAGAGGGAAAAGCAAAATGACAAGACAAAATAAGACAAAACATGACAGTACCCCCCCACTCACCGAGCGCCTCCTGGCGCTCTCGAGGAGGAACACTGGCGGCAACGGAGGAAATCATAGATCACAAACGGTCCAGCACGTCCCGAGAAAGAACCCAACTCCTCTCCTCAGGACCGTAACGAAAAACGATAAAAAGGGAAACTAGGTACTACTCTAAAAAAAAAAATGAGACACGGGTAGAGAACTGAAAGCTTTAGAGCAAACAGGACCAAACAGGCCAGGAGAGTAACAACTAGGGACAGACTGAGACACAGCAAGGGCAGGAACAAGAACAGGAGAGATGCGATGGCAGGGAACAGACTGAGACCCAGCAAGACCAGAAGCAGAAAAAAAATTACCAGACTTCTTCTGCGCGCAGTCTGAACACGCAGCCACGAAACGGCGCGTGTCACGCTCCTGAGTAGGCCACCAAAACCGCTGGCGAATAGAAGCAAGCGTACCCCGAACGCCGGGATGGCCAGCTAACTTGGCAGAGTGAGCCCACTGAAGAACAGCCAGATGAGTAGAAACAGGAACGAAAAGAAGGTTACTAGGACAAGCGCGCGGCGACGCAGTGTGCGTGAGTGCTTGCTTAACCTGTCTCTCAATTCCCCAGACAGTCAACCCGACAACACGCCCAACAGGAAGGATCCCCTCGGGATCGGTAGAAGCCACAGAAGAACTAAAGAGACGGGATAAAGCATGAGTGTCATGCAGGTAAAAGAGGACCCAAAAGCGACTTAACAGAAACAGAGTTTAATAATGTTCAAAACGGAATAACTGACATCCTCTAGATTTGTAGAGGGGAAAACAACTGGAGAAGCGGCCACAGACTGCAGGTCGTTTCGGGTAGGCGCAGGCCGTAGTCGACTGAGACACCTGCTCACACGCAGCGTCTGATGAAGGCACAAAACACGACAGGACAGGGTGATACACAATCACGGCAAAAAACACGACAGGACAGGGCGAAACGCAATCACAGCATGGTGAATACAATACAAGGAACCGACGGAACAGGAACGGATCACAAAGGAATAAATAGGGAGTCTAATCAGGGAAAGGATCGGGAACAGGTGTGGGAAGACTAAATGATGATTAGGGAATAGGAACAGCTGGGAGCAGGAACGGAACGACAGAGAGAAGAGAGAGCGAGAGAGTGAGAGAGGGAGGGGGAGAGAGAAGGATAGAACCAAACAAGACCAGCAGAGGGAAACGAATAGCATGGGGAGCACAGGGACAAGACATGACAATAAATGACAAACATGACAGTACCCCCACTCACCGAGCGCCTCCTGGCGCACTCGAGGAGGAATCCTGGCGGCAACGGAGGAAATCATCGATGAGCGAACGGTCCAGCACGTCCCGAGACGGAACCCAACTCCTCTCCTCAGGACCGTAACCCTCCCAATCCACTAGGTATTGGTGACCCCGTCCCCGAGAACGCATGTCCATAATTTTATGTACCTTGTAAATAGGTGCGCTCTCGACAAGGACGGGAGGGGGAGGGAAGACGAACGGGGTGCGAAGAAAGGGCTTAACACAGGAGACATGGAAGACAGGATGGACGCGACGAAGATGTCGCGGAAGAAGCAGTCGCACAGCGACAGGATTGACGACCTGGGAGACACGGAACGGACCAATGAACCGCGGAGTCAACTTACGAGAAGCTGTCGTAAGAGGAAGGTTGCGCAGTGGAAAGCCACACTCTCTGGCCGCAACAATACCTTGGACTCTTAATCCTGCGTTTATTGGCGGCTCTCACCGTCTGTGCCCTGTAACGGCAAAGTGCAGACCTCACCCTCCTCCAGGTGCGCTCACAACGTTGGACAAACGCTGAGCGGAGGGAACGCTGACTCGGCAAGCTGGGATGAGAACAGAGGAGGCTGGTAACCCAGACTACTCTGAAACGGAGATAACCCGGTAGCAGACGAAGGAAGCGAATTGTGAGCGTATTCTGCCCAGGGGAGCTGTTCTGCCCAAGACGCAGGGTTTCTGAAAGAAAGGCTGCGTAGTATGCGACCAATCGTCTGATTGGCCCTCTCTGCTTGACCGTTAGACTGGGGATGAAACCCGGAAGAGAGACTGACGGACGCACCAATCAAACGACAGAACTCCTCCAAAACTGTGACGTGAATTGCGGACCTCTGTCTGAAACGGCGTCTAACGGGAGGCCATGAATTCTGAATACATTCTCAATAATGATTTGTGCCGTCTCCTTAGCGGAAGGAAGTTTAGCGAGGGGAATGAAATGTGCCGCCTTAGAGAACCTATCGACAACCGTCAGAATCACAGTCTTCCCCGCAGACAAAGGCAGACCGGTAATGAAGTCTAAGGCAATGTGAGACCATGGTCGAGAAGGAATGGGGAGCGGTCTGAGACGACCGGCAGGAGGAGAGTTACCCGACTTAGTCTGCGCGCAGTCCGAACAGGCAGCCACGAAACGGCGCGTGTCACGCTCCTGAGTCGGCCACCAAAAGCGCTGGCGAATAGACGCAAGAGTGCCTCGAACACCGGGATGACCAGCTAACTTGGCAGAGTGAGCCCACTGAAGAACAGCCAGACGAGTGGAAACAGGAACGAAAGGAGGTTACTAGGACAAGCGCGCGGCGACGCAGTGTGCGTGAGTGCTTGCTTAACCTGTCTTTCAATTCCCCAGACTGTTAACCCGACAACACGCCCATAAGGAAGAATCCCCTCGGGATCAGTAGAAGCCACAGAAGAACTAAACAGACGGGATAAGGCATCAGGCTTGGTGTTCTTGCTACCCGGACGGTAAGAAATCACAAACTCGAAACGAGCGAAAAACAACGCCCAACGAGCTTGGACGGGCATTAAGTCGTTTGGCAGAACGGATGTACTCAAGGTTCTTATGGTCTGTCCAAACGACAAAAGGAACGGTCGCCCCTCCAACCACTGTCGCCATTCGCCTAGGGCTAAGCGGATGGCGAGCAGTTCACGGTTACCCACATCATAGTTGCGCTCAGATGGCGACAGGCGATGAGAAAAATAAGCGCAAGGATGAACCTTATCGTCAGACTGGAAGCGCTGGGATAGAATGGCTCCCACGCCTACCCTCTGAAGCGTCAACCTCGACAATGAATTGTCTAGTGACGTCAGGAGTAACGAGGATAGGAGCGGACGTAAAACGTTCTTTTAGAAGATCAAAAGCTCCCTGGGCGGAACCGGACCACTTAAAACACGTCTTGACAGAAGTAAGAGCTGTGAGAGGGGCAGCAACTTGACCGAAATTACGAATGAAACGCCGATAGAAATTAGCGAAACCTAAAAAGCGCTGCAACTCGACACGTGACCTTGGAACGGGCCAATCACTGACAGCTTGGACCTTAGCGGAATCCATCTGAATGCCTTCAGCGGAAATAACGGAACCGAGAAAAGTAACGGAGGAGACATGAAAAGAGCACTTCTCAGCCTTTACGTAGAGACAATTCTCTAAAAGGCGCTGTAGAACACGTCGAACGTGCTGAACATGAATCTCGAGTGACGGAGAAAAAATCAGGATATCGTCAAGATAGACAAAAACAAAAATGTTCAGCATGTCTCTCAGAACATCATTAACTAATGCCTGAAAAACAGCTGGCGCATTGGCGAGACCGAACGGCAGAACCCGGTACTCAAAATGCCCTAACGGAGTATTAAACGCCGTTTTCCACTCGTCCCCCTCTCTGATGCGCACGAGATGGTAAGCGTTACGAAGGTCCAACTTAGTAAAGCACCTGGCTCCCTGCAGAATCTCGAAGGCTGATGACATAAGGGGAAGCGGATAACGATTCTTAACCGTTATGTCATTCAGCCCTCGATAATCCACGCAGGGGCGCAGAGTACCGTCCTTCTTCTTAACAAAAAGAACCCCGCCCCGGCCGGAGAGGAAGAAGGCACTATGGTACCGGCGTCAAGAGACACAGACAAATAATCCTCGAGAGCCTTACGTTCGGGAGCCGACAGAGAGTATAGTCTACCTCGAGGAGGAGTGGTCCCCGGAAGGAGATCAATACTACAATCATACGACCGGTGAGGAGGAAGGGAGTTGGCTCGGGACCGACTGAAGACCGTGCGCAGATCATGATATTCCTCCGGCACTCCTGTCAAATCGCCAGGTTCCTCCTGAGAAGTAGGGACAGAAGAAATGGGAGGGATGGCAGACATTAAACACTTCACATGACAAGAAACGTTCCAGGATAGGATAGAATTACTAGACCAATTAATAGAAGGATTATGACATACAAGCCAGGGGTGACCCAAAACAACAGGTGTAAACGGTGAACGGAAAATCAAAAAGAAATAGTCTCACTGTGGTTACCAGATACTGTGAGAGTTAAAGGTAGTGTCTCAAATTTGATACTGGGAAGATGACTACCATCTAAGGCAAACATGGGCGTAGGCCTGTCTAACGGTCTGAAAGGAATGTTATGTTTCCGAGCCCATGCTTCGTCCATGAAACAACCCTCAGCCCCAGAGTCAATCAAAGCACTGCATGTAGCACCCGAACCGGTCCAGCGTAGATGGACCGACATAGTAGTACAAGATCTAGATGAAGGGACCTGAGTAGTAGCGCTCACCAGTAGCCCTCCGCTTACTGATGGGCTCTGGCCTCTTACTGGACATGAAATAACAAAATGTCCAGCAACTCCGCAATAGAGGCACAGGCGGTTGGTGATCCTCTGTTCCCTCTCCTTATTCGAGATGCGAATCCCTCCCAGCTGCATGGGCTCAGTCTCAAAGCCAGAGGAGGGAGATGGTTGCGATGCGGAGCAGGGAAACACCGTTGATGCGAGCTCTCTTCCACGAGCCCGGTGACGAAGATCTACCCGTCGTTCTATGCGGATGGCGAGAGCAATCAAAGAGTCCACATCTGAAGGAACCTCCCGGGAGAGAATCTCATCCTTAACCGCTGCGTGAGTCCCTCCAGAAAACGAGCGAGCAGCGCCGGCTCGTTCCACTCACTAGAGGCAGCAAGAGTGCGAAACTCAATGGAATAATCCGTTATGGACCGTTCACCTTGGCATAAGGAAGCCAGGGCCCTAGAAGCCTCCTCACCAAAAACTGAACGGTCAAAAACCCGAATCATCTCCTCTTTAAAGTTCTGGAATCTGTTAGAGCAATCAGCCCTTGCCTCCCAGATAGCTGTGCCCCATTCTCGAGCCCGGCCAGTAAGGAGTGAAATGGCGTAAGCAACCCGAGCTCTCTCTCTAGAGTATGTGTGGGGTTGGAGAGAGAACACAATCTCACACTGCGTGAGAAAGGAGCGGCACTCAGTGGGCTGCCCGGAGTAGCAAGGTGGGTTATTAACCCTGGGTTCTGGAGGCTCGGCAGGCCAGGGAGTAACAGGTGGCACGAGACGTAGACTCTGGAACTGTCCAGAGAGGTCGGAAACCTGAGCGGCCAGGTTCTCCACGGCATGGCGAGCAGCAGACAATTCCTGCTCGTGTCTGCCGAGCATGGCTCCTTGGAACTCGACGGCAGTGTAACGAGCGTCTGAAGTCGCTGGGTCCATTCCTTGGTCGGTTCCTTCTGTCATGCAGGTAAAAGAGGACCCAAAAGCGACTTAACAGAAACAGAGTTTAATAATGTTCAAAACGGAATAACTGACATCCTCTAGATTTGTAGAGGGGAAACAACTGAGAAGCGGCCACAGACTGCAGGTCGCTTCGGGTAGGCGCAGGCCGTAGTCGACTGAGACACCTGCTCACACGCAGCGTCTGATGAAGGCACAAAACACGACAGGACAGGGTGATACACAATCACGGCAAAAAACACGACAGGACAGGGCGAAACGCAATCACAGCATGGTGAATACAATACAAGGAACCGACGGAACAGGAACGGATCACAAAGGAATAAATAGGGAGTCTAATCAGGGGAAAGGATCGGGAACAGGTGTGGGAAGACTAAATGATGATTAGGGGAATAGGAACAGCTGGGAGCAGGAACGGAACGACAGAGAGAAGAGAGAGCGAGAGAGTGAGAGAGGGAGGGGGAGAGAGAAGGATAGAACCAAACAAGACCAGCAGAGGGAAACGAATAGCATGGGGAGCACAGGGACAAGACATGACAATAAATGACAAACATGACAATGAGGCTTGGTGTTCTTAGTACCCGGGCAATAAGAAATAACGAACTCGAAACGAGCGAAAAACAACGCCCAACGAGCATGACGCGCATTCAGTCGTTTGGCATAACGGATGTACTCAAGGTTCTTTTGGTCAGTCCAAACGACAAAAGGAACGGTCGCCCCCTCCAACCACTGTCGCCATTTGCCTAGGGCTAAACGGATGGCGAGCAGTTCGCGGTTAGCCACATCATAAGTTACGTTCCGACGGTGACAGGCGATGAGAAAATACGCACAAGGGTGGACCCCATCGTCAGTATCGGAGCGCTGGGACAGAATGGCTCCCACGCCCACCCCGACGCGTCAACCTCAACAATAAACTGTTTAGTGACGTCAGGTGCAACAAGGATAGAAGCGGATGCAAAACGCTTCTTGAAGAGATCAGAACAACAATCATACGACCGGTGAGGAGGAAGGGAGTTGGTTCTGGACCGACTGAAGACCGTGCGCAGACCATGATATTCCTCCGGCACTCCTGTCAAATCACCAGGTTCCTCCTGAGAAGAGGGGACAGAACAAACAGGAGAAATAGCAGACATTAAACACTTCACATGACAAGAAACGTTCCAGGAAAGGATAGAATTACTAGACCAATCAAAAGAAGGATTATGACACACTAGCCAGGGATGACCCAAAACAACAGGTGTAAAAGGTGAACAAAAAATCAAAAAAGAAATGGTCTCACTATGGTTACCAGATACAGTGAGGGTTAAAGGTAGTGTTTCATATAATATACTGGGGAGAGGACTACCATCCAAGGCAAACATGACCGTGGACTCCCTAACTGTCTGAGAGGAATGTCATGTTCCGCGCCCAGGCTTCGTCCATAAAACAGCCCTCTGCCCCAGAGTCTATTAATGCACTGCAGGAAGCTGCCGATCCGGTCCAGCGTAGATGGACCGGTAAGGTAGTACATGTACTTGACGGAGAGGACCGTCTAGTAGCGCTTATCAGTCGCCCTCCGCTTACTGATGAGCTCTGGCCTTTAACTGGACATGAAATGACAAAATGACCAGCGGAACCGCAATAGAGACAGAGGCGGTTGGTGATTCTCCGTTCCCTCTCCTTAGTCGAGATGCGAATACCCCCCAGCTGCATGGGCTCAACACCTGAGTCAGTGGGGAAAGACGGTAGTGTCGGAGAGAGGGGAGACACAGTTAACACGAGCTCTCTTCTATGAGCTCGGTGACGAAGATCTATCCGTCGTTCAATGCGAATAGCGAGTTCAATCAAAGAATCCACGCTGGATGGAACCTCCCGAGAGAGAATCTCATCCTTAACCTTAGCGTGGAGTCCCTCCAGAAAACGAGCGAGCAACGCCTGCTCGTTCCAGTTACTGGAGGCAGCAAGAGTGCGAAACTCTATAGAGTAATCCGTTATGGATCGATTACCTTGACATAGGGAAGACAGGGACCAGGAAGCTTCTTTCCCAAAAACTGAGCGATCAAAAACCCTTATCATCTCCTCTTTAAAGTTCAGATAATTGTTAGTACACTCAGCGCTTGCCTCCCAGATAGCTGTGCCCCACTGCCGAGCCCGACCAGTAAGGAGTGATATGACGTAGGCAATCCGAGCTCTCTCTCTTGAGTATGTGTTGGGTTGGAGAGAGAACACTATATCACACTGGGTGAGAAAGGAGCGGCACTCAGTGGGCTGCCCAGAATAACATGGTGGGTTATTAACCCTAGGTTCCGGAGGCTCGGAAAAACCGGAAGTAGCTGGTGACACGAGACAAAGACTCTGATACTGTCCTGAGAGGTCGGAGACCTGAGCGGCCAGGGTCTCAACGGCATGCCGAGCAGCAGACAATTCCTGCTCGTGTCTGCCGAGCATCGCTCCCTGGAACTCGAGAGTAGAGTAGAGAGAATCCATAGTCGCTGGGTCCATTCTTGGTCGGATCCTTCTGTCATGCAGGTGAATGAGGACCCAAAAGCGACTTGGCGAAAACAGAGTCTTTAATCCAGTAAAGTAAATCTACAATCATAAGACATAATTCCACTCGTAATGACGAGAACAGACTGGAGACTCGATCAAGAACTGCAGGTTGCCTCGGGAAGGCACTTGAACGTAGCAGACTCAGACACCTGCTCACCACGCAGCATCTGAGGGAAACACGACACGACAGGGCGATACACAGACACAGCACGGTGAACAATAGACAAGGATCCGACAGGGCAGAAACGGAAAACAAGGGGAGAAATAGGGACTCTAATCAGGGGAAAGATAGGGAACAGGTGTGGGAAGACTAAATGATTGATTAGGGGAATAGGAACAGCTGGGAGCAGGAACGGAGCGATAGAGAGAGAGAGAGAGGGAGGAAGAGAGAAAGAGGGAACGAACCTAAAAAAGACCAGCAGGGGGAAAACGAACAGAGGGAAAAGCAAAATGACAAGACAAAATAAGACAAAACATGACACATAGAGCCCATTGCCCTTTATGGTTGTGAGGTCTGGGGTCCGCTCATTAACCAAGAATTCACAAAATGGGACAAACACCAAATTGAGAATCTGCTTGCAGAATTCTGTAAAAATATCCCTGGCGTACAACGTAGAACACCAAATAGTGCATGCAGAGCATAATTAGGCCGATACCCACTAATTATCAAAATCCAGAAAAGAGCTGTTAAATTCTACAACCACCTAAAAGGAAGTTATTCCCAAACCTTCCATAACAAAGCCATCACCTACAGAGAGATGAACCTGGAGAAGAGTCCCCTAAGCAAGCTGGTCCTGGGGCTCTGTTCACAAACACAAACACACCCCACAGAGCCTCAGGACAGCAATACAATTAGACCCAACCAAATCATGAGAAATCAAAAAGATAATTACTTGACACATTGGAAAGAATTAACAAAAAATCAGAGCAAACTAGAATGCTATTTGGCCCTAAACAGAGAGTACACAGTGGCAGAATACCTGACCACTGTGACTGACCCAAACTTAAGAAAAGCTTTGACTATGTACAGACTCAGTGAGCATAGCCTTGCTATTGAGAAAGGCCGCCGTAGGCAGACATGGCTCTCAAGAGAAGACAGGCTATGTGCTCACTGCCCACAAAAGGAGGTGGAAACTGAGCTGCACTTCCTAACCTCCTGCCCAATGTTTGACCATATTAGAGATACATATTTCCCTCAGATTACACAGATCCGCAAAGAATTTGAAAACAAATCCAATTTGGATAAACTCCCATTTCTACTGGGTGAAATTCCACAGTGTGCCATCACAGCAGCAAGATTTGTGACCTGTTGCCACAAGATAAGGGCAACCAGTGAAGAACGAACACCATTGTAAATACAACCCATATTTATGCTTATTTATTTTCCCTTGTGTACTTTAACCATTTGTACATTGTTACAGCACTGTATATATATATATATATATATATATATATATATATATATATATATATATATATATATATATATATATATATATATATATAATTTGACATTTGTAATGTCTTTATTGTTTTGAAACTTCTGTATGTGTAATGTTTACTGTTAATTTGTATTGTTTATTTCACTTTTGTATATTATCTACCTCACTTGCTTTGGCAATGTTAACACATGCCAATAAAGCCCCTTGAATTGAAATTGAATTGATAAAAGCCTGGTCATCTCTGGACAGAGTATACAGTGGGGCAAAAAAGCATTTAGTCAGCCACCAATTGTGCAAGTTCTCCCACTTAAAAAAAGATGAGAGAGGCCTGTAATTTTCATCATAGGTACACTTCAACAATGACAGACAAAATGAGAAAAAAAATCCAGAAAATCATATTGTATGATTTTTATGAATTTATTTGCAAATTATGGTGGAAAATAAGTATTTTGTCACCTACAAACAAGCAAGATTTCTGGCTCTCACAGACCTGTAACTTATTCTTTAAGAGGCTCCTCTGTCCTCCACTTGTTACCTGTATTAATGGCACACTCCAAACTCCACTATGGCCAAGACCAAAGAGCTGTCAAAGGACACCAGAAACAAAATTGTAGACCTGCACCAGGCTGGGAAGACTGAATCTGCAATAGGTGAGCAGCTTGGTTTGAAGAAATAAACTGTGGGAGCAATTATTAGGAAATGGAGGACATTCAAAACCACTGATAATCTCCCTCGATCTGATCTGGGGCTCCACGTAAGATCTCACCCCGTGGGGTCAAAATGATCACAAGAACGGTGAGAAAAAATCCCAGAACCACACGGGGGGACCTAGTGAATGACCTGCAGAGAGCTGGGACCAAAGTAACAAAGCCTACCATCAGTAACACACCACGCCGCCAGGGACTCAAATCCTGCAGTTCCAAACGTGTCCCCCTGCTTAAGCCAGTACATGTCCAGGCCCGTCTGAAGTTTGCTAGAGAGCATTTGGATTATCCAGAAGAAGATTGGGAGAATGTCATATGGTCAGATGAAACCAAAATATAATTTTTTGTAAAAACTCAACTCGTTGTGTTTGGAGGACAAAGAATGCTGAGTTGCATCCAAAGAACACCATACCTACTGTGAAGCATGGGGGTGGAAACATCATGCTTTGGGGCTGTTTTTCTGCAAAGGGACCAGGACGACTGATCTGTGTAAAGGAAAGAATGATTGGGGCCATGTACCGTGAGATTTTGAGTGAAAACCTCCTTCCATCAGCAAGGGCATTGAAGATGAAACGTGGCTGGGTCTTTCAGCATGACAATGATCCCAAACACACCGCCCGGGCAACGAAGGAGTGGCTTTGTAAGAAGCATTTCAAGGTCCTGGAGTGGCCTAGCCAGTCTCCAGATCTCAACCCCATAGAAAATCTTTGGAGGGAGTTGAAAGTCTGTGTTGCCGAGCAACAGCCCCAAAACATCACTGTTCTAGAGGAGATCTGCATGGAGGAATGGGCCAAAATACCAGCAACAGTGTGTGAAAACCTTGTGAAGACTTACAGAAAATGTTTGACCTCTGTCATTGCCAACAAAGGGTATATAACAAAGTATTGAGATAAAATGTTTTTTTTTTACCAAATACTTATTTTCCACCATAATTTGCAAATAAATTCATAAAAAATCCTACAATGTGATTTTCTGTTTTTTCCCCTCATTTTGTCTGTCATAGTTTAAGTGTACCTATGATGAAAATTACAGGCCTCTCTCATCTTTTTAAGTGGGAGAACTTGCACAATTGGTGGCTGACTAAATACTTTTTTGCCCCACTGTAGGTTCCCCTTACTGACCCAGATCTGTGTGTTGTGTCCTGGCAATGCACGGTCATCCAGGGCAGGGCTGTAAAGGCTTGACTATACCTCTTAGTCTGTCTGTCTGTCTGTGTCTGTCTGTCTGTCTGTCTGTCTGTCTGTCTGTCTGTCTGTCTGTCTGTCTGTCTGTCTGTCTGTCTGTCCGTCCGTCCGTCCGTCCGTCCGTCCGTCCGTCCGTCCGTCCGTCCGTCCGTCCGTCTGTCTGCCAACACTAACGTCGGCACTAATATTTACAAGGAACAACTTTGACTTGAAATTACAATCCCAATAAGCTGGTTCACTGTTGACACACTGTGTGTCCGTGTGTGTCTGTGTTTCTGTGTGTGTCCATGTTTCTGTGTGTGTCCATGTTTCTGTGTGTGTCCGTGTTTCTGTGTGTGTCCATGTTTCTGTGTGTGTCCATGTTTCTGTGTGTGTCCATGTTTCTGTGTGTGTTCATGTTTCTGTGTGTGTCCATGTTTTTGTGTGTGTGCATGTTTCTGTGTGTGTCCGTGTTTCTTTGTGTGTCCGTGTTTCTGTGTGTGTTCATGTTTCTGCGTGTGTCCATGTTTCTGTGTGTCCGTGTTTCTGTGTGTGTGCATGTTTCTGTGTGTGTCCGTGTTTCTGTGTGTGTCCGTGTTTCTGTGTGTGTCCATGTTTCTGTGTGTGTCCATGTTTATGTGTGTGTCTGTGTGTGTCTATGTTTCTGTGTGTGTCCATGTTTATGTGTGTGTCTGTGTGTGTCCATGTTTCTGTGTGTGTCCATGTTTCTTTGTGTGTCCGTGTGTGTCCATGTTTCTGTGTGTGTCCGTGTGTGTCCATGTTTCTGTGTGTGTCCGTGTGTGTCCATGTTTCTGTGTGTCCGTGTGTGTCCATGTTTCTGTGTGTCCGTGTTTCTGTGTGTGTCCATGTTTCTGTGTGTCCGTGTTTCTGTGTGTGTCCATGTTTCTGTGTGTCCATGTTTCTGTGTGTCCGTGTGTGTCATTGTTTCTGTGTATCCGTGTGTGTCCATGTTTCTGTGTGTGTCCATGTTTCTGTGTGTGTCCGTGTTTTTCCATGTTTCTGTGTGTGTCCGTATGTGTCCATGTTTCTGTGTGTGTCCGTGTTTCTGTGTGTGTCCATGTTTCTGTGCTTCTGTGTGTGTCCATGTTTCTGTGTGTCCGTGTTTCTGCGTGTGTCCATGTTTCTGTGTGTCCGTGTTTCTGTGTGTGTCCATGTTTCTGTGTGTCCGTGTTTCTGTGTGTGTCCATGTTTCTGTGTGTCCGTGTTTCTGTGTGTCCGTGTGTGTCATTGTTTCTGTGTGTCCGGGTTTCTGTGTGTGTCCGTGTGTGTCCATGTTTCTGTGTGTGTCCGTGTTTTCTGTGTGTGTCCGTGTTTTCTGTGTGTGTCCGTGTGTGTCCATGTTTCTGCGTGTGTCCGTGTTTCTGTGTGTGTCCGTGTTTTCTGTGTGTGTCCGTGTGTGTCCATGTTTCTGTGTGTGTCCGTGTTTTCTGTGTGTGTCCGTGTGTGTCCATGTTATGTGTGTGTCCGTGTGTGTCCATGTTTCTGTGTGTCCGTGTTTCTGTGTGTGTCCATGTTTCTGTGTTTCTGTGTGTGTCCATGTTTCTGTGTGTCCGTGTTTCTGTGTGTTCATGTGTGTCCATGTTTCCGTGTGTCCGTGTTTCTGTGTGTCATGTGTTTCTGTGTGTCCGTGTTTCTGTGTGTGTCCATGTTTCTGTGTGTCCGTGTTTCTGTGTGTGTCCGTGTTTTCTGTGTGTGTCCGTGTGTGTCCATGTTTCTGCGTGTGTCCGTGTTTCTGTGTGTGTCCGTGTTTTCTGTGTGTGTCCGTGTGTGTCCATGTTTCTGTGTGTGTCCGTGTTTTCTGTGTGTGTCCGTGTGTGTCCATGTTATGTGTGTGTCCGTGTGTGTCCATGTTTCTGTGTGTCCGTGTTTCTGTGTGTGTCCATGTTTCTGTGTTTCTGTGTGTGTCCATGTTTCTGTGTGTCCGTGTTTCTGTGTGTTCATGTGTGTCCATGTTTCCGTGTGTCCGTGTTTCTGTGTGTCATGTGTTTCTGTGTGTCCGTGTTTCTGTGTGTGTCCATGTTTCTGTGTGTCCGTGTTTCTGTGTGTGTCCATGTTTCTGTGTGTCCATGTTTCTGTGTGTCCGTGTGTGTCATTGTTTCTGTGTGTCCATGTTTCTGTGTGTGTCCATGTTTCTGTGTGTGTCCATGTTTCTGTGTGTGTCCGTGGGTGTCCATGTTTCTGTGTGTGTCCATGTTTCTGTGTGTGTCCATGTTTCTGTGCTTCTGTGTGTGTCCATGTTTCTGTGTGTCCGTGTTTCTGTGTGTGTCCATGTTTCTGTGTGTCCGTGTTTCTGTGTGTGTCCATGTTTCTGTGTGTCCGTGTTTCTGTGTGTGTCCATGTTTCTGTGTGTCCATGTTTCTGTGTGTCCGTGTGTGTCATTGTTTCTGTGTGTGTCCGTGTGTATCCATGTTTCTGTGTGTGTCCATGTTTCTGTGTGTGTCCGTGTGTGTCCATGTTTCTGTGTGTGTCCGTGTTTCTGTGTGTGTCCGTGTGTGTCCATGTTTCTGTGTGTGTCCATGTTTCTGTGTGTGTCCATGTTTCTGTGTGTGTCCATGTTTCTGTGTGTGTCCGTGTTTTCTGTGTGTGTCCATGTTCTCTGTGTGTCCGTGTGTGTCCATGTTTCCGTGTGTGTCCATGTTTCTGTGTGTCCGTGTTTCTGTGTGTGTCCATGTTTCTGTGTGTCCGTGTTTCTGTGTGTCCGTGTGTGTCCATGTTTCTGTGTGTGTCCATGTTTCTGTGTGTGTCCATGTTTCTGTGTGTTTCCGTGTTTCTGTGTGTGTACATGTTTCTGTGTGTGTCCGTGTGTGTCCATGTTTCTTTGTGTGTCCGTGTTTTCTGTGTGTGTCCGTGTTTCTGTGTGTGTCCATGTTTCTGTGTGTGTCCATGTTTCTGTGTGTGTCCGTGTTTTCTGTGTGTGTCCGTGTGTGTCCATGTTTCTGTGTGTTTCCATGTTTCTGTGTGTGTCCATGTTTCTGTGTGTCTGTGTTTCTGTGTGTCCGTGTTTCTGTGTGTCCGTGTTTCTGTGTGTGTCCATGTTTCTGTGTTTCTGTGTGTGTCCATGTTTCTGTGTGTCCGTGTTTCTGTGTGTTCGTGTGTGTCCATGTTTCTGTGTGTCCGTGTTTCTGTGTGTGTCCATGTTTCTGTGCTTCTGTGTGTGTCCATGTTTCTGTGTGTCCGTGTTTCTGCGTGTGTCCATGTTTCTGTGTGTCCGTGTTTCTGTGTGTGTCCATGTTTCTGTGTGTCCGTGTTTCTGTGTGTGTCCATGTTTCTGTGTGTCCATGTTTCTGTGTGTCCGTGTGTGTCATTGTTTCTGTGTGTCCGTGTTTCTGTGTCCGTGTTTCTG
>NC_060190.1:64506941-64510316 GCF_021184085.1 Oncorhynchus gorbuscha | reverse complement strand
TGTGTCCATGTTTCTGTGTGTCCGTGTTTCTGTGTGTGTCCATGTTTCTGTATGTGTCCATGTTTCTGTGTGTGTCCGTGTGTGTCCATGTTTCTGTGTGTGTCCATGTTTCTGTGTGTGTCCGTGTGTGTCCATGTTTCTGTGTGTTTCCGTGTTTCTGTGTGTGTACATGTTTCTGTGTGTGTCCGTGTGTGTCCATGTTTCTTTGTGTGTCCGTGTTTTCTGTGTGTGTCCATGTTTCTGTGTGTCCATGTTTCTGTGTGTCCGTGTGTGTCATTGTTTCTGTGTGTGTCCGTGTGTATCCATGTTTCTGTGTGTGTCCATGTTTCTGTGTGTGTCCGTGTGTGTCCATGTTTCTGTGTGTGTCCGTGTTTCTGTGTGTGTCCGTGTGTGTCCATGTTTCTGTGTGTGTCCATGTTTCTGTGTGTGTCCATGTTTCTGTGTGTGTCCATGTTTCTGTGTGTGTCCGTGTTTTCTGTGTGTGTCCATGTTCTCTGTGTGTCCGTGTGTTCCATGTTTCCGTGTGTGTCCATGTTTCTGTGTGTCCGTGTTTCTGTGTGTGTCCATGTTTCTGTGTGTCCGTGTTTCTGTGTGTCCGTGTGTGTCCATGTTTCTGTGTGTGTCCATGTTTCTGTGTGTGTCCATGTTTCTGTGTGTGTCCATGTTTCTGTGTGTGTACATGTTTCTGTGTGTGTCCGTGTGTGTCCATGTTTCTTTGTGTGTCCGTGTTTTCTGTGTGTGTCCGTGTTTCTGTGTGTGTCCATGTTTCTGTGTGTGTCCATGTTTCTGTGTGTGTCCGTGTTTTCTGTGTGTGTCCGTGTGTGTCCATGTTTCTGTGTGTCTGTGTTTCTGTGTGTCCGTGTTTCTGTGTGTCCGTGTTTCTGTGTGTGTCCATGTTTCTGTGTTTCTGTGTGTGTCCATGTTTCTGTGTGTCCGTGTTTCTGTGTGTTCGTGTGTGTCCATGTTTCTGTGTGTCCGTGTTTCTGTGTGTGTCCATGTTTCTGTGCTTCTGTGTGTGTCCATGTTTCTGTGTGTCCGTGTTTCTGCGTGTGTCCATGTTTCTGTGTGTCCGTGTTTCTGTGTGTGTCCATGTTTCTGTGTGTCCGTGTTTCTGTGTGTGTCCATGTTTCTGTGTGTCCATGTTTCTGTGTGTCCGTGTTTCATTGTTTCTGTGTGTCCGTGTTTCTGTGTGTCCGTGTTTCTGTGTGTGTCCATGTTTCTGTGTGTCCGTGTTTCTGTGTGTGTCCATGTTTCTGTGTGTGTCCATGTTTCTGTGTGTGTCCGTGTGTGTCCATCTTTCTGTGTGTGTCCATGTTTCTGTGTGTGTCCGTGTGTGTCCATGTTTCTGTGTGTTTCCGTGTTTCTGTGTGTGTACATGTTTCTGTGTGTGTCCGTGTGTGTCCATGTTTCTTTGTGTGTCCGTGTTTTCTGTGTGTGTCCATGTTTCTGTGTGTCCATGTTTCTGTGTGTCCGTGTGTGTCATTGTTTCTGTGTGTGTCCGTGTGTCCATGTTTCTGTGTGTGTCCATGTTTCTGTGTGTGTCCGTGTGTGTCCATGTTTCTGTGTGTGTCCGTGTTTCTGTGTGTGTCCGTGTGTGTCCATGTTTCTGTGTGTGTCCATGTTTCTGTGTGTGTCCATGTTTCTGTGTGTGTCCGTGTTTTCTGTGTGTGTCCATGTTCTCTGTGTGTCCGTGTGTGTCCATGTTTCCGTGTGTGTCCATGTTTCTGTGTGTCCGTGTTTCTGTGTGTGTCCATGTTTCTGTGTGTCCGTGTTTCTGTGTGTCCGTGTGTGTCCATGTTTCTGTGTGTGTCCATGTTTCTGTGTGTGTCCATGTTTCTGTGTGTTTCCGTGTTTCTGTGTGTGTACATGTTTCTGTGTGTGTCCGTGTGTGTCCATGTTTCTTTGTGTGTCCGTGTTTTCTGTGTGTGTCCGTGTTTCTGTGTGTGTCCATGTTTCTGTGTGTGTCCATGTTTCTGTGTGTGTCCGTGTTTTCTGTGTGTGTCCGTGTGTGTCCATGTTTCTGTGTGTTTCCATGTTTCTGTGTGTGTCCATGTTTCTGTGTGTCTGTGTTTCTGTGTGTCCGTGTTTCTGTGTGTCCGTGTTTCTGTGTGTGTCCATGTTTCTGTGTGTCCGTGTTTCTGTGTGTTCGTGTGTGTCCATGTTTCTGTGTGTCCATGTTTCTGTGTGTGTCCATGTTTCTGTGTGTGTCCATGTTTCTGTGTGTGTCCGTGGGTGTCCATGTTTCTGTGTGTGTCCATGTTTCTGTGTGTGTCCATGTTTCTGTGCTTCTGTGTGTGTCCATGTTTCTGTGTGTCCGTGTTTCTGTGTGTGTCCATGTTTCTGTGTGTCCGTGTTTCTGTGTGTGTCCATGTTTCTGTGTGTCCGTGTTTCTGTGTGTGTCCATGTTTCTGTGTGTCCATGTTTCTGTGTGTCCGTGTGTGTCATTGTTTCTGTGTGTGTCCGTGTGTATCCATGTTTCTGTGTGTGTCCATGTTTCTGTGTGTGTCCGTGTGTGTCCATGTTTCTGTGTGTGTCCGTGTTTCTGTGTGTTTCCGTGTTTCTGTGTGTGTACATGTTTCTGTGTGTGTCCGTGTGTGTCCATGTTTCTTTGTGTGTCCGTGTTTTCTGTGTGTGTCCGTGTTTCTGTGTGTGTCCATGTTTCTGTGTGTGTCCATGTTTCTGTGTGTGTCCGTGTTTTCTGTGTGTGTCCGTGTGTGTCCATGTTTCTGTGTGTTTCCATGTTTCTGTGTGTGTCCATGTTTCTGTGTGTTTCCGTGTTTCTGTGTGTGTACATGTTTCTGTGTGTGTCCGTGTGTGTCCATGTTTCTTTGTGTGTCCGTGTTTTCTGTGTGTGTCCGTGTTTCTGTGTGTGTCCATGTTTCTGTGTGTGTCCATGTTTCTGTGTGTGTCCGTGTTTTCTGTGTGTGTCCGTGTGTGTCCATGTTTCTGTGTGTTTCCATGTTTCTGTGTGTGTCCATGTTTCTGTGTGTCTGTGTTTCTGTGTGTCCGTGTTTCTGTGTGTCCGTGTTTCTGTGTGTGTCCATGTTTCTGTGTTTCTGTGTGTGTCCATGTTTCTGTGTGTCCGTGTTTCTGTGTGTTCGTGTGTGTCCATGTTTCTGTGTGTCCGTGTTTCTGTGTGTGTCCATGTTTCTGTGCTTCTGTGTGTGTCCATGTTTCTGTGTGTCCGTGTTTCTGCGTGTGTCCATGTTTCTGTGTGTCCGTGTTTCTGTGTGTGTCCATGTTTCTGTGTGTCCGTGTTTCTGTGTGTGTCCATGTTTCTGTGTGTCCATGTTTCTGTGTGTCCGTGTGTGTCATTGTTTCTGTGTGTCCGTGTTTCTGTGTGTCCGTGTTTCTGTGTGTGTCCATGTTTCTGTG
>NC_060190.1:64464441-64501941 GCF_021184085.1 Oncorhynchus gorbuscha | reverse complement strand
AGTAATACTAGCACTAACAGTACCATCAGTAATACTAGCACTAACAGTACCATCAGTAATACTGACACTAACAGTACCATCTGTAATACTAGTAGTAACAGTACCATCAGGAATACTGACACTAACAGTACCATCAGTAATACTAGTAGTAACAGTACCATCAGTAATACTAGTAGTAAAAGTACCATCAGTAATACTAGCACTAACAGGACCATCAGTAATACTAGTAGTAACAGTACCATCAGTAATACTGACACTAACAGTACCATCAGTAATACTAGTAGTAACAGTACCATCAGTTTTACTGACACTAACAGTACCATCAGTTTTACTGACACTAACAGTACCATCAGTAATACTAGTAGTAACAGTACCATCAGTAATACTAGTAGTAACAGTTCCATCAGTAATACTGACACTAACAGTACCATCAGTAATACTAGTAGTAACAGTTCCATCAGTAATACTGACACTAACAGTACCATCAGTAATACTAGTAGTAACAGTACCATCAGTAATACTAGTAGTAACAGTACCATCAGTAATACTGACACTAACAGTACCATCAGTAATACTAGTAGTAACAGTACCATCAGTAATACTAGTAGTAACAGTACCATCAGTAATACTAGTAGTAACAGTACCATCAGTAATACTAGTAGTAACAGTACCATCAGTAATACTAGTAGTAACAGTACCATCAGTAATACTAGTAGTAACAGTACCATCAGTAATACTAGTAGTAACAGTTCCATCAGTAATACTGACACTAACAGTACCATCAGTAATACTAGTAGTAACAGTTCCATCAGTAATACTGACACTAACAGTACCATCAGTAATACTAGTAGTAACAGTACCATCAGTAATACTAGTAGTAACAGAACCATCAGTAATACTGACACTAACAGTACCATCTGTAATACTAGTAGTAACAGTACCATCAGTAATACTAGTAGTAACAGTACCATCAGTAATACTAGTAGTAACAGTTCCATCAGTTTTACTGACACGAACAGTACCATCAGTAATACTAGTAGTAACAGTTCCATCAGTTTTACTGACACTAACAGTACCATCAGTAATACTAGTAGTAACAGTTCCATCAGTTTTACTGACACGAACAGTACCATCAGTAATACTAGTAGTAACAGTACCATCAGTAATACTAGTAGTAACAGTACCATCAGTAATACTAGTAGTAACAGTTCCATCAGTAATACTGACACTAACAGTACCATCAGTAATACTAGTAGTAACAGTTCCATCAGTAATACTGACACTAACAGTACCATCAGTAATACTAGTAGTAACAGTACCATCAGTAATACTAGTAGTAACAGTACCATCAGTAATACTGACACTAACAGTACCATCAGTAATACTAGTAGTAACAGTACCATCAGTAATACTAGTAGTAACAGTACCATCAGTAATACTAGTAGTAACAGTACCATCAGTAATACTAGTAGTAACAGTACCATCAGTAATACTAGTAGTAACAGTACCATCAGTAATACTAGTAGTAACAGTACCATCAGTAATACTAGTAGTAACAGTTCCATCAGTAATACTGACACTAACAGTACCATCAGTAATACTAGTAGTAACAGTTCCATCAGTAATACTGACACTAACAGTACCATCAGTAATACCATCAGTACCATCAGTAATACTAGCACTAACAGTACCATCAGTAATACTAGTAGTAACAGAACCATCAGTAATACTAGTAGTAACAGGACCATCAGTAATACTAGTAGTAACAGTACCATCAGTAATACTAGCAGTAACAGGACCATCAGTAATACTAGTAGTAACAGTACCATCAGTAATACTAGCATTAACAGTACCATCAGTAATAATAGTAGTAACAGTTCCATCAGTAATACTGACACTAACAGTACCATCAGTAATACTAGCACTAACAGTACCATCAGTAATACTAGCACTAACAGTACCATCAGTAATACTAGTATTAACAGTACCACCAGTAATACTAGTAGTAACAATTCTAGGAGTAATACTAGCAGAAACAGTACTAGGAGTAATATTAGTAGTAACCACACTATAAGTAAAACTCTCAGTAACTTCAGTAACTTTACTATCAGTAATACTGGTAGTAAAGGTACCATCAGTAATACTAGCAATAACAGGACCATCGGTAATATTAGTAGTGACAGTACTAGGAGTAATACTAGCAGAAACAGTACTGGGGTTAATACTAGCAGTACCAGTACTATACGTAATACTAGCAGTAACCTTACTATCAGTAATACTGGGAGTAAGAGTACTAGGAGTAATACTAGTGGTAACAGTACTCGGAGTAATAGTAGTAGTGACAGTACTATAAGTAATACTATCAGTAACCTTATTATCCGTAATGCTAGTAGTAACAGTACCATCAATAATACTAGTGTAACAGAATAATTTTAAACCGTCCCCTCACCCATACCCGGGCGCGAACCAGGGACCCTCTGCACACATCGACAACAGTGTGAGGGGACAGTCAACAGTCACCACAAAAGCCGCGGCCCTTGCAGAGCAAGGGGAACTACTACTTCAAGGTCTCAGAGCAAGTGACGTAACCGATTGAAACGCTATTTACTATTTATTGAAACGCTACTAAGCTAGCCGTTTCACATCCGTTACACTAGCACTAACAGTACCATCAGTAATACTGGCACTAACAGTACCATCAGTAATACTAGCACTAACAATACCATCAGTAATACTAGTAGTAACAATACTAGAAGTAATACTAGCAGAAACAGTACTGGGGGTAATACTAGCAGTACCAGTACTATAAGTAATACTATCAGTAACCTTACTATCAGTAATACTAGCACTAACAGTACCATCAGTAATACTAGTAGTAACAATACTAGAAGTAATACGAGCAGAAACAGTACTGGGGGTAATACTAGCAGTACCAGTACTATAAGTAATACTATCAGTAACCCTACTATCAGTAATACTAGCACTAACAGTACCATCAGTAATACTAGCACTAACAGTACCATCAGTAATACTAGCACTAACAGTACCATCAGTAATACTAGTAGTAACCGCACTATAAGTAATACTATCAGTAATACTGGTAGTAAAGGTACCATCAGTAATACTAGTAGTGACAGTACTAGGAGTAATACTAGCGGAAACGGTACTAGGAGTAATACTAGTTGTAACAGTACTGTAAGTAATACTATCAGTAACCTTACTCTCAGTAATTCTAGTAGTAACAGTACTTGGAGTAATACTAGTGGTAACAGTGCCATAAGTAATACTATCAGTAATAGTACCAGGAGTAACACGGCAGTTAACCCACTGTTTCAGTCCCGAAAAATTCTTATTTTCAATGACGTCCTAGGAACAGTGGTTTAAGTGCCTTGTTTAGGGGCAGAATGACATATTTTTACCTTGTCATCTCGGGGATTCGAACTTGCAACCTTACGTTTACTAGTCCAACGCTCTAACCACTAGGCTACCTGCCTCCCCTCCACTCTAACCACTAGGCTACCTGCCGCCCCTCCACTCTAACCACTAGGCTACCTGCCGCCCCTCCACTCTAACCACTAGGCTACCTGCCTCCCCACTTGATCTGTTCTTCCCATAATATGGACTTTGTCTTTTCCCAAATAGGGCTATCTTCTGTATACCAACCCTACCTTGTCACAACGCAACTGATTGGCTCAAACACATTAAGAAGAAAATAAATTCCACTTTTAACAAGGCCCACCTGTTAATTGAAATGCATTCCAGCTGACTACCTCATGAAGCTGTTTGAGAAAATGTGCAAATCTGTCATCAAGGCAAAGGGTGGCTACTTTTAAGAATATTGTTTCACACTTTTTTGTTCTTAAACATCTTGTCCAAACTTTTGACTGGTACTGTACACACGCACATGGACACACGCACACACCTCTTCTCTTCTCTCCCCCTCTCCTCTCCTCTTCTCTCCTCTCCTCTCCTCTCCTCTCCTCTCCTCTCCTCTCCTCTCCTCTCCTCTTCTCTCCTCTTCTCTTCTCTTCTCTCTCTTCTCCTCTTCTCTCCTCTCCTCTTCTCTTCTCTCCTCTCCTATTCTCCTATCTTCTATCCCCTCCTCTTCTCTTCTCTTCTCTTCTCTTCTCTCCCCCTCCTCTCCTCTTCTCTCTCTCTTCTCTTCTCTCCTCTCCTCTCCTCTCCTCTCCTTCTTCTCTCTCTTCTCTTCTCTTCTCTTCTCTTCTCTCCTCTCTCTCCTCTTTCTCTTTCTTATCTCTCTCCTATTCTCCTATCTTCTATCCCCTCCTCTTCTCTTCTCTTCTCTCCTCTCCTCTCTCTCGGGATTCGAACTTGCTACGTTTACTAGTCCAACGCCTAACCACTCTCTTCTCTTCTCTCCTCTCCTCTCCTCTCCTATTCTCCTATCTTCTATCCCCTCCCTTCTCTCCTCTTCTCTTCTCTTCTCTCCTCTCCTTCCTTCCCCTTCTCTTCTCTTCTCTTCTCTCCTCTCCTTCTCTTCTGCTCTCCTCTCCCTCTCCTTTCTCTCCTCTATCTTTCTCTTCTCTCCTCTCCCTCCTCTTCTCCTATCTTCTTCCCCTCCTCTTCTCTCCTCTTCTCTCCACTTCTCTCCTCTTCTCTCCCCTTCTCTCCCTCTCCACTTCTCTTCTCTCGTCTCCTCTCTCTCTCCTCTCCTCTCTCCTCTCCCTCTCCTCTCCTCCCTCTCTCTCTCCTCTCCTCTTCTCTCTCTCCTCCTCTCTCTCTCTCCTCTCCTCTTCTCCTATCTTCTATCCCCTCCTCTTCTCTCTCTCTTCTCTTCTCTCCTCTTCTCTCCTCTCCTCTTCTCTTCTCTTGTCTCCTCTTCTCTTCTCTTCTCTCCTCTCCTCTTCTCTCCCCTCTCCTCTCTCTCCTCTTCTCCTATCTTGTATCCCCTCCTCTTCTCTCCTCTTCTCTCCTCTCCTCTTCTCTTCTCTTCTCTCCTCTCCTCTTCTCTCTTCTCTCCTCTTCTCTTCTCTCCTCTCCTCTTCTCCTATCTTGTATCCCCTCCTCTTCTCTCCCCTTCTCTCCTCTTCTCTCCTCCTCTTCTCTTCTCTCCTCCTCTTCTCTTCTCTCCCTCCTCTTCTCTCCGCTTCTCCTCTCTTCTCTCTCTCCCTTCTCTCCCCTTCTCTCCCTCCTCTTCTCTCTCTCCTCTTCTCTCTCTCTCTCCACTTCTCTCTCCTCTTGTCTCCTCTCTTCTCTCCTCTTCTCTCCTCTCCTCTTTTCTCCCTCCTCTTCTCTCCCCCTCCTCTTCTCTCCTCTTCTCTCCTCTCCTCTTCTCCTCTTCTCTGTCTCTCCTCTTCTCTCCTCTCCTCTCCTCTCCTCTCCTCTTCTCTCCCTCCTCTTCTCTCTCCTCTTCTATCCCCTCCTCTTCTCTCCCCTCTTCTCTTCTCTTCTCTCCTCTCCTCTTCTCTCCCCTCCTCTTCTCTCCCCTCCTCTTCTCTCCCCCTCTTCTCTCCTCTCCTCTTCTCTCCCCTCCTATTCTCTCCTCCTCTTCTCTTCTCTCCTCTCCTCTTCTCTCCTCTCCTCTCCTCTCCTCTTCTCCTATCTTCTCTCCCCTCCTCTTCTCTCCCCTCCACTTCTCTCCCCTCCTCCTCTTCTCTTCCGCTTCTCTCCTCTTCTCTCCCTCCTCTTCTCTTCTCTCTCTCCTCTTCTCTCTCTCCACTCCCCTCCCCTCCTCTTCTCTTCTCTTCTCTCTCTAATAATATCCTTTCTCTCCAAAGCGTCTTCTCTCATGTCATACATTCTACATATTGGTCCCCGAACCCACTTCTCTCGTTACAAGCTCCATGCTCTCCAACTGAGCTACTCTTCTCTCTCTCCTCTTCTCTCCCTCCTCTTCTCTCCTCTCTCTCTCCTCTCCTCTTCTCTCTCCCTCCTCTTCTCTCCCTCCTCTCTTCTCTCCCCTCTTCTCTCCCCTCTTCTCTCCCCTCCTCTTCTCTCCCCTCCGCTCCTCTTCTCTCCCCTCTCCTCTTCTCTCCCCTCCTCTCCTCTCTCTCCTCTCCTCTCCTCTTCTCTCTCCTCCTCTCCTCTTCTCTCCCTTCTCCTCTTCTCTCCCTCTCATCTTCTCTCCTCCTCTCCTCTTCTCTCCCTCCTCTTCTCCTCTTCTCTCCTCTCCTCTTCTCTCCCTCTTCTCTCCTCTTCTCTCCCCTCCTCTCCTCTTCTCTCCCCTCCTCTTCTCTTCTCTCCCCTCCTCTCCTCTTCTCTCCCCTCCTCTTCTCTCCTCTTCTCTCCTCTCCTCTTCTCTCCCCTCCTCTCCTCTTCTCGTCTCCTCTCCTCTCCTCTCCATCTCCCTCCTCTCCTCTTCTCTCCCCTCCTCTCCTCTCCTCTTCTCTCCTCTTCCCTCCTCTTCTCTCCTCACCTCTTCTCTCCCTTCCTCTCCTCTTCTCTCCCCTCCTCTTCTCTCCCCTCCCCTCCTCTTCTCTTCTCTCCCCTCCTCTTCTCTCTCCCTCGTCTCTCCTCTTCTCTCCCCTCCTCTTCTTCTCCCTCCTCTTTTCTCCTCTCCTCTTCTCTCCCCTCCTCTTCTCTCCTCTTCTCTCCCCTCCTCTTCTCTCTCTCCTCTCCTCTCCTCTCCTCTTCTCTCCCTCCTCTCCTCTCTCTTGCCCTCCTCTTCTCTCCTCTTCTCTCCTCTTCCCTCCTCTTCTCTCCTCTCCTCTTCTCTTCCTCCTCCTCTCCTCTTCTCTCCCCTCCTCTTCTCTCCCCTCCTCCTCTCTCTTCTCTCCCTCCTCTTCTCTTCTCTCCCCTCCTCTCTCCCCTCCTCTCTCTCCCCTCCTCTTCTCTCCCTCCTCTTCTCTCCTCTCCTCTTCTCTCCCCTCCTCTTCTCTCATCTTCTCTCCTCTTCTCTCCCCTCCTCTTCTCTCCCCTCCTCTCCTCTTCTCTTCTCTCCCTCCTCTTCTCTCTCCCTCTCTCTCTCCTCTTCTCTCCTCTCCTCTTCTCTCCCCTCTCTCTCCTCTCTCTCTCCTCCTCTCTCTCATCTTCTCTCTCTCTCTCTCCCCTCCTCTTCTCTCCCCCTCTCCTCTTCTCTCCCTCCTCTCCTCTCTCTCCTCTCCTCTCTCTCTCCTCTCCTCTTCTCTCCCCTCCTCTCCTCTCTCTCTCCTCTTCTCTCCCCTCCTCTCTCTTCTCTTCTCTCCTCTTCTCTCCTCTCCCCTCTTCTCTCCTCTCTCTCCTCTCCTCTTCTCTCTCTCTCTCTCTTCTCTCTCCTCTCCTTCTCTCCTCTCCTCTTCTCTTCTCCCTTCTCTTCTCTCCTCTTCTCTCCTCTCCTCTTCTCTCCTCTCCTCTTCTCTCTCTCTCCTCTTCTCTCTCTCTCCTCTCTCTCTCTCCTCTCCTCTCTCTTCTCTTCTCTCCTCTTCCTCCTCCTCTTCTCCCCTCCTCTTCTCTCCTCTCCTCTTCCCTCCTCTCTCTCTTCTCTTCTCTCCTCTTCTCTCCTCTCGCTTCTCGCCTCTTCTCTCCTCTTCTCTCCCCTCCTCTTCTCTCCTCTCCTATTCTCTCCTCTCCGCTTCTCGCCTCTTCTCTTCTCTTCTGCTTTTCTCCTTTCTTTCTCTTTGACGTGTTTCCTTTTGCTTCCTCTTTTTTTTGCTGTTTTCATCAAGCCAAGTTCCAGTTCGTCAGGCTGATATTTTCATCAAGCCAAGTTCCAGTTCGTCAGGCTCTCCCTGAAATAGATCATCTGCTGGACATGCAGGGTGACTTTTCCTGTGGAAACACACACACACACTTATGATTGCCACGATGTGTGTGTGATCAATATCCTGTCTGCATGTGACGCCTCCTGCAGACAGCCCCCCCCTTCCCTCTCTGATCCATGCTTGGGGGGATTTCCTCCTCCGGTGGGTGGAGGGTAGGGTGGAGGAGGAGGGTGAAGGTGGTGGGTGGAGGGGAGGGGTGGAGGAGGAGGTGGGTAGAGGAAGTGGGTGGAGGAGGTGGGCGGAGGGGAGGAGAGAAGAGAATACTACTGTTTCTTCAGCATCACATACTGTACCACCTTACCAACCTCTCTGTCCCTCCCTTTTCATCTCTCTCTCTCTCACTCTCTCTCTCTCTCTCTCTCTCTCTCTCTCTCTCTCTCTCTCTCTCTCTCTCTCTCTCTCTCTCTCTCTCTCTTTTTCTCTCTCTTTCTCTTCCTCTCTCTCTTTCTCTCTCTCTCTCCCTCTTTCTCTCACTCTCTACCCCTCTGTCCCTCTCTCTCCCCCTCTCTCTCTTTCTCTCTCTCTCCCTCTCTCTTTCTCTCTCTCTCTCCCTCTTTCTCTCACTCTCTCTCGCTCTCTACCCCTCTTTCTCTCTCTCCCTCTCTCTCATTCTCTCTCACTCCCTCTTTCTCTCTCTCTCCCCCTCTCAATTCAATTCAGTTTGCTTTATTGGCATGGCGTAACAATGTACATATTGCCAAAGCTTACTTGGGAGATTTACAATATGAAAATAATAAGAATCTAAATTGTCAACGGGACAACAGTAACAACAATAACCAAGGTTTAAAATAACCATACATTCAAAAATAACAATAAGCATACAGTAGAGGACATGTGCAGGTTGATTGGTCTGTCAGACATTGTCCCTCAACTTATGGTAGGCAGCAATGTAGTGCGCTGCCAACCCACAGCTCTCTGCGTCCTCCCCCAACAGGGAGCCTACTCTCATCAGAGAGGTCTTTGAAACCTTGAATAAGGGTTTCAAATTTGGGGAAATGACACTAATTGTTTTATATTTTTTTACATTTTGTCAGGAAATACAGCACTGTCTCAGGTTCTGCTGTGGTGCAGTGGTTGCACAGCCTTTCCTCTACAGGGAGCCAGGTTTTCCTGTGTCTACCCTTCTCAATGGCAAGGCTGTGCTCATTGAGCCTGTACTTTGTCGAGGTTTTTATAACGTTTTGATCAGTTACCATGGTCAAACATTTAGCCACAGTGTACTGTCCATTTAGGGCCAGATAGCACTGCATTTTGCTTTGTGTTTGTGTTTCCCTGTCAGGTATGCGTAAATGGCTGTAAGGGAGTCAGGTGTAGGAGAGCAGATATTGGCAGATATTGGGTAGCCAGCGGAGCCTTTTATTTAGGGAACCAAAAGCACACGGCAAAGTGAACAGGAAATAACAGTACGGGTTAACATAACCCAGCGCAACAGACTAACGTGCAAATAACATGAAACAGAATACACAATACCACAAAAAGACATGGGGGAAACAGAGGGTTAACTACACAACACATAATGAGGGAAATGAGAACCAGGTGTGTGGGAAAACAAGACGAATGGAAAATGAAAAATGGATCGGCGGTGGCTAGGAGACCGGCGACGTCGAACGCCGAGCACTGCCCGATCAAGGAGAGGCATCGACTTCGAAGTCATGACATTCCCAATAGTCGCGACTTCGAAGTCGATGCCTCTCCTTGTTCGGGCAGTGCTCGGCGTTCGACGTCGCCGGTCTCCTAGCCACCGCCGATCCATTTTTCATTTTCCATTTGTCTTGTCTTGTTTTCCCACACACCTGGTTCTCATTTCCCTCATTATGTGTTGTGTAATTTGGTTTGTCCTGATTGATTGGATGTTCTGGTCCTGAGGCTTCAGTGTGTTAGTAGAACAGGTTTATGAACTCAGACCCAGGACCAGCTGGATGAGGGGACTCTTTTCTTTGCTCAGCTCTTGGTATTGCAGGGCTTGGTGATGATATGAGAGGGGGTCACTGTATTTTAGATGTTTCCAAAACTGAATTGCTCTTTTTTGAGTTTTTATTATTAGTGGATATTGGCCTAATTCTGCCCTGCATGCATTGTTTGTAGTTTTCCTCTGGACATGTAGGAGAATCTTCCATACCTCTTCCATACATGCAGGGTTTCAATGGGGTGTGTCTCCCATCTCTCATTCACTCCCCCCTCTCTCTCATTCACTCCCCCTCTCTCTCTCATTCACCCCCCCCTCTCCCTCATTCACTCCCCCTCTCTCTCATTCACTCCCCCTCTCTCTCATTCACTCCCCCTCTCTCTCATTCACCCCCTCTCTTTCACTCCCCCTCTCTCTCATTCACTCCCCCTCTCTCTCTCATTCACCCCCTCTCTCTCTCATTCACACCCCTCTCTCTCATGCACTCCCCCTCTCTCTCATTCACTCCCCCTCTCTCTCATTCACTTCCCCCTCTCTCTCATTCACTTCCCCTCTCTCTCATTCACTCCCCCTCTCTCTCATTCACTCCCCCTCTCTCTCTCATTCACCCCCCCTCTCTCTCATTCACACCCCCTCTCTCTCATGCACTCCCCCTCTCTCTCATTCACTCCCCCTCTCTCTCATTCACTTCCCCCTCTCTCTCTTTCACTCCCCCTCTCTCTCATTCACTTCCCCCTCTCTCTTTTCACTTCCCCCTCTCTCTCATTCACTCCCCTCTCTCTCATTCACTCCCCCTCTCTCTCTCATTCACCCCCTCTCTCTCATTCACACCCCCTCTCTCTCATGCACTCCCCTCTCTCTCATTCACTCCCCCTCTCTCTCATTCACTTCCCCCTCTCTCTCTTTCACTCCCCCTCTCTCTCATTCACTCCCCCTCTCTCTCTCATTCACCCCCCTCTCTCTCATTCACACCCCCTCTCTCTCATGCACTCCCTCTCTCTCATTCACTCCCCCTCTCTCTCATTCACTTCCCCTCTCTCTCATTCACTCCCCCTCTCTCTCATTCACCCCCTCTCTTTCACTCCCCCTCTCTCATTCATTCATTCTCCCCCTCTCTCTCATTCACTCCTCCCCTCTCTCATTCACTCCCCCATCTCTCTCTTTCACCCCCTCTCTCATTCACTCCCCCTCTCTCTCTTTCACTCCCCCCTCTCTCTCCACATCTGGGTCTCTAACAGCTCCACTGCATCTGCTACAGCTCAGCTCTGGTGCCATGCCGGAATCTGACATATTTTCAGTTTTTGTGTGTGTGGTGACTCCGTGGAGACAGCTGCCCTGTGTGTTTCTGTGTATCTGTGGCACAGAGGCAACAACACTAAAGGAGCTGAATGTGGAGGAGAACTGGACCTCAGCTTGCTTCAGTCCCCTTCTCTCCTGCCCCTCCATGTCTCTAATGCTGCAGGAATGTATGACCCACTGGAGGAAGATTTTAACTAGAGGAAACATCCAGGCAGTCCAGCCAAGTACAACACATGGGTGTGTGTGGGTGAACATGTGATGTGTTAGGGTCAGAGGTGATGATGGTTCCGTCAGGGTAGAGGATGAAGGATGTCACATGGTACGTCAATAGAGGAAACACACAAGGTTGTGTAACCAGGTGGGAAGACAGACAGACAGACAGACAGACAGACAGACAGACAGACAGACAGACAGACAGACAGACAGACAGACAGACAGACAGACAGACAGACAGACAGACAGACAGACAGACAGACAGCAGGCAGGCAGGCAGGCAGGCAGGCAGGCAGGCACAGACAGACAACCTTACCGTGAAATGCTTACTTACAAGCCCTTAACCAACAATGCCGTTTAGGAAAATAGAGTTAAGGAAATATTTACAGAGCGTTTTAGAGCATATTACTATATACCTGTGAATGAATTCATGAAATGGAGAATGGATTAAACTGTTTACCCATTTAATAACCAGACCTTCATACAAACTTGCTGTGCTAAATTCTTGACGCACAATCAAACATGTTGCTATATGCTTCCAGCACGGCCACAAGCGAGTCACTCTGGGAGGTCTAAGTGGCCCGCGGCCATTTACCGCAATCTAGTGTACACGAGCTGTCAGTCATATTTCAATAAAGTGTCTCTCTCTCCCTCTTCATCTCTCTGGCTCGCTCTTGTTTCAACATTTTACTGTTTGTTCCTTACTTCTAACTTTAGTTGTTTTGCTGAGAGGAGTGACTTTTGATGCATTATGCCCTGCTTAACAGGTGCTGAACACTGAGTACTGATGTAATATAGTGTTTGTGGTGTACTAAATTCTCCTGTCTGTCTGTCTGTCTGTCTGTCTGTCTGTCTGTCTGTCTGTCTGTCTGTCTGTCTGTCTGTCTGTCTGTCTGTCTGTCTGTCTGTCTGTCTGTCTGTCTGTCTGTCTGTCTGTCTGTCTGTCTGTCTGTCTGTCTGTCTGTCTGTCTGTCTGTCTGTCTGTCTGTCTGTCTGTCTGTCTGTCTGTCTGTCTCCCTCCCTCCCTCCCTCCCTCCCTGTGTGTGTAGGAAGGAGCAGACTGTACTGTCTCCAGTTAACTGCTGGAACCTGTTGTTGAGTCAGGTGAAGAGGGAGAGCCGAGACCACGCTACCCTGTCTGACCTCTACCTCAATAACATCATACCGCGCTTCGCCCAGGTTAGCGAGGACTCCGGACGACTCTTCAAAAAGGTATCACACACGGGAGCACACGTGCACATGCACGTCAAACACAAATGCACACCACAACACACACCACAACACACACCACAACACACATAACATAACACACCACAACACACACCACAACACACACCACAACACACATAACATAACACACCACAACACACACCACAGCCACACATAACATAACACACCACAACACACACCACAACACACACCACAACACACACCACAGCCACACACCACAACACACACCACAACACACACCACAACACACACCACACACACCACAGCCACACATAACATAACACACCACAACACACACCACAACACACACCACAGCCACACATAACATAACACACCACAACACACACCACAACACACACCACAGCCACACATAACATAACACACCACAACACACACCACAACACACACAACACACACCACACACACCACAACACACACCACAGCCACACATAACATAACACACCACAACACACACCACAACACACACCACAACACACACCACAGCCACACACCACAACACACACCACAACTCACACCACAACACACACCACAACACACACCACAACACACACCACAGCCACACATAACATAACACACCACAACACACACCACAACACACACCACAGCCACACATAACATAACACACCACAACACACACCACAACACACACCACAGCCACACATAACATAACACACCACAACACACACCACAGCCACACATAACATAACACACCACAACACACACCACAACACACACCACAGCCACACATAACATAACACACCCGTGGTCTAGCGTGGCGTAACGGTCTAGGCCGCTGCCTCATGGGTTCGACCCACTGCTATGTCAGCACACTCTCTATCTCTGTCTCTCTCTGTCCCAAAAACAAACACCTCTGACAATTTACCCACCGTTATCTCCCTCCCTGGGAGATTCTCAATTGGTTTTGTTAACTCCCCTGTCCTCGCCTCCTTTTGGGCGGCAGGTAGCTTAGCCGTTAGGGCGTTGGGCCAGTAACTAAACAGTCGCTAGTTTGAATTCCCCGAGCCGGCAAGGTGAAAACTCTGCCGATGTGCCCGTGACCAAGGCACTGAACCCTAATTGCTCCAGGGTCGCTGTTGATAATGGCAGACCCTGGCTGTGACACCATTCTCCAAGGGTGTCTCAGGGATATGCAAAAACATTTCCAATTCACACCTACAGTACTTATTAATACACACATGTACATTTGTGACATAGGACAAATATAAGCACCCAACAAATGATTATTTTTATTTTGAAAAAGGTCAAAGGTAATCGAGGAGAGGAAATGTGGAGACAAATGCGCTTGTATGAAATGAGACTCTCCAGGCATATGACGAATCCACAAATATATGTTTAAATTGGTCAAAATGTATTTTGTTAGTTGTGGGACACATTTAAATGACAAGTAGCATAACGTTTTAAACGTGTGAATGCTTTTCTTCTCCGACAAAACAGCTGATTCAAAGAGGGGTGTGGCAGAAACTCTGTCTGTTCAGCATCTCTGTCATGGTCAGGGGTGTCTGTTCAGCATCTCTGTCATGGTCAGGGGTGTCTGTTCAGCATCTCTGTCATGGTCAGGGGTGTCTGTTCAGCATCTCTGTCATGGTCAGGGGTGTCTGTTCAGCATCTCTGTCATGGTCATGGTCTCTGTCATGGTCAGGGGTGTCTGTTCAGCATCTCTGTCATGGTCAGGGGTGTCTGTTCAGCATCTCTGTCATGGTCAGGGGTGTCTGTTCAGCATCTCTGTCATGGTCAGGGGTGTCTGTTCAGCATCTCTGTCATGGTCAGGGGTGTCTGTTCAGCATCTCTGTCATGGTCAGGGGTGTCTGTTCAGCATCTCTGTCATGGTCAGGGGTGTCTGTTCAGCATCTCTGTCATGGTCAGGGGTGTCTGTTCAGCATCTCTGTCATGGTCAGGGGTGTCTGTTCAGCATCTCTGTCATGGTCAGGGGTGTCTGTTCAGCATCTCTGTCATGGTCAGGGGTGTCTGTTCAGCATCTCTGTAACGGTTTTCTTCTGGTGAAAGAGAGGCGGACCAAAATGCAGCGTGGTTAGTTTTGTACATCTTTAATAAAGATGAAAGTACAACAATCTACAAAACAAGAAACATGAAAAAACCAAAACAGTCCTATCTGGTGCCACGAACACAAAGACAGGAACAATCACCCACGAGAGACCTAAAGAATATGGCTGCCTAAATATGGTTCCCAATCAGAGACAACGATAAACACCTGCCTCTGATTGAGAACCACAGTGTGAGCTGGAGAACAACCATAGACTTACCTAGAGTACTACTCTAACCACAATCCCATAACTACAAACAACCCCAGACAAAACAAACCACATAAATCCCCACCTCACCAAAATACTAACGAAAACACAGAATACTAAGGCCAGGGCGTGACAATCTCTGTCACGGTCAGTGGTGTCGGTTCAGCATCTCTGGGTCTGACTGAGAGGACAGGAGTGAGTCAATCTGGACTGTCTCGTCAAAACATTAGTTATCAATCTGATGATAGCTTCTGTTTGAACTCCACACACACACAGAATGGTGTGTTCATCAGCAAAACTACAATGGCTAATTAACTAGATAATTAGTTAAATTAAAACATTTCCAGTCAGTGCCATGAGCCAGAGGCTACAAGTGTAAAGCACTCATACACACACTCATACTTGCACACACACGAGCACGCACACACACACAGTGGGGCTGTGGTAAGTAGTGCAGAATGATGTGATGTGCTGCTCTGTGTGTGTGATGTTGTCAGAGGAGGCTGCACATCTGTGTTCCATTCAGAGAGAGAGAGAGAGAGAGAGATGGAGAGAGATAGAGAGAGAGATAGAGAAAGAGAGAGCGAGAGAAAGAGAGAGCGAGAGAAAGAGAGAGCGAGAGAAAGAGAGAGCGAGAGAAAGAGAGAGCGAGAGAAAGAGAGAGCGAGAGAAAGAGAGAGCGAGAGATAGAGAGAGCGAGAGAGAGAGAGAGAAAGAGAGAGCGCGAGAGAGAGAGAAAGAGAGAGCGCGAGAGAGCGATAGAGAGAGAGAGCGCGAGAGAGCGATAGAGAGAGAGAGCGAGAGAGCGATAGAGAGAGAGAGAGCGCGAGAGAGCGATAGAGAGAGAGCGAGAGAGCGATAGAGAGAGAGAATATTTCATGCACTAATGAGGGAGAATGTTCCTAACGGTCCAAATGGACCTGAGGTGAGGTGTGAAACAGCTGTACACAGACTGACAGGAAACTTCTATTATATCTTCCTCTCTCCATAGCTCTTATCACGTTAGGCTTAGGTTTATTTCAACATCTCGGTACATATGATGGGGTGCAAAGAACTGAACTAAATAGTGTGTGATAATGACATTGATTTGACATACAGGTGAGTGAACAGTTTGACATACAGGTGAGTGAACAGTTTGACATACAGGTGAGTGAACAGTTTGACATACAGGTGAGTGAACAGTTTGACATACAGGTGAGTGAACAGTTTGACATACAGGTGTGTGAACAGTTTGACATACAGGTGGAACAGTTTGACATACAGGTGAGTGAACAGTTTGACATACAGGTGTGTGAACAGTTTGACATACAGGTGAGTGAACAGTTTGACATACAGGTGAGTGAACAGTTTGACATACAGGTGTGTGAACAGTTTGACATACAGGTGAGTGAACAGTTTGACATACAGGTGAGTGAACAGTTTGACATACAGGTGAGTGAACAGTTTGACATACAGGTGAGTGAACAGTTTGACATACAGGTGAGTGAACAGTTTGACATACAGGTGAGTGAACAGTTTGACATACAGGTGAGTGAACAGTTTGACATACAGGTGTGTGAACAGTTTGACATACAGGTGAGTGAACAGTTTGACATACAGGTGAGTGAACAGTTTGACATACAGGTGAGTGAACAGTTTGACATACAGGTGAGTGAACAGTTTGACATACAGGTGAGTGAACAGTTTGACATACAGGTGAGTGAACAGTTTGACATACAGGTGAGTGAACAGTTTGACATACAGGTGAGTGAACAGTTTGACATACAGGTGAGTGAACAGTTTGACATACAGGTGAGTGAACAGTTTGACATACAGGTGTGTGAACAGTTTGACATACAGGTGAGTGAACAGTTTGACATACAGGTGAGTGAACAGTTTGACATACAGGTGAGTGAACAGTTTGACATACAGGTGAGTGAACAGTTTGACATACAGGTGAGTGAACAGTTTGACATACAGGTGAGTGAACAGTTTGACATACAGGTGAGTGAACAGTTTGACATACAGGTGTGTGAACAGTTTGACATACAGGTGAGTGAACAGTTTGACATACAGGTGAGTGAACAGTTTGACATACAGGTGTGTGAACAGTTTGACATACAGGTGAGTGAACAGTTTGACATACAGGTGAGTGAACAGTTTGACATACAGGTGTGTGAACAGGTGATCAGAATTCAGGTGATTGGGATCTGGAAAGTGAGCTGCGTTCAGGGGATCTATGTGTTTGAGAGTGTGAGCTGGAAAGTGAGCTGGAAAGTGAGCTGCGTTCAGGGGATCTATGTGTTTGAGAGTGTGAGCTGGAAAGTGAGCTGGAAAGTGAGCTGCGTTCAGGGGATCTATGTGTTTGAGAGTGTGAGCTGGAAAGTGAGCTGGAAAGTGAGCTGCGTTCAGGGGATCTAAGTGTTTGAGAGTGTGAGCTGGAAAGTGCGCTGGCACGTGAGCAGCATTCAGGGGATCTATGTGTTTGAGAGTGTGAGCTGGAAAGTGAGCTGCGTTCAGGGGATCTATGTGTTTGAGAGTGTAAGCTGGAAAGTGGGCTGGAAGGTGAGCAGCGTTCAGGGGATCTAAGTGTTTGAGAGTGTGAGCTGGAAAGTGGGCTGGAAGGTGAGCAGCGTTCAGGGGATCTATGTGTTTGAGAGTGTGAGCTGGAAAGTGAGCTGCAAAGTGAGCTGCGTTCAGGGGATCTAAGTGTTTGAGAGTGTGAGCTGGAAAGTGAGCTGCGTTCAGGGGATCTATGTGTTTGAGAGTGTGAGCTGGAAAGTGGGCTGGAAGGTGAGCAGCGTTCAGGGGATCTATGTGTTTGAGAGTGTGAGCTGGAAAGTGAGCTGCAAAGTGAGCTGCGTTCAGGGGATCTAAGTGTTTGAGAGTGTGAGCTGGAAAGTGAGCTGCGTTCAGGGGATCTATGTGTTTGAGAGTGTGAGCTGGAAAGTGGGCTGGAAGGTGAGCAGCGTTCAGGGGATCTATGTGTTTGAGAGTGTGAGCTGGAAAGTGAGCTGCAAAGTGAGCTGCGTTCAGGGGATCTAAGTGTTTGAGAGTGTGAGCTGGAAAGTGGGCTGGAAGGTGAGCAGCGTTCAGGGGATCTAAGTGTTTGAGAGTGTGAGCTGGAAAGTGAGCTGCAAAGTGAGCTGCGTTCAGGGGCTCTATGTGTTTGAGAGTGTGAGCTGGAGTGTGAGGTGGAAAGTGAGCTGGCAGGTGAGCTGCGTTCAGGGGATCTAAGTGTTTGAGAGTGTGAGCTGGAAAGTGAGCTGCGTTCAGGGGATCTATGTGTTTGAGAGTGTGAGCTGGAAAGTGGGCTGGAAGGTGAGCAGCGTTCAGGGGATCTATGTGTTTGAGAGTGTGAGCTGGAAAGTGAGCTGCAAAGTGAGCTGCGTTCAGGGGATCTAAGTGTTTGAGAGTGTGAGCTGGAAAGTGGGCTGGAAGGTGAGCAGCGTTCAGGGGATCTAAGTGTTTGAGAGTGTGAGCTGGAAAGTGAGCTGGAAAGTGAGCTGGAAGGTGAGCAGCGTTCAGGGGCTCTACGTGTTTGAGAGTGTGAGCTGGAAGCAGACGTTACACTTACATGTACAAGTTAACCTAACCAGTACCCCCACACAGTGACTTGGTACCGGTACCCCCACACAGTGACTTGGTACCGGTACCCCCACACAGTGACTTGGTACCGGTACCCCCACACAGTGACTTGGTACCGGTACCCCCACACAGTGACTTGGTACCGGTACCCCCACACAGTGACTTGGTACCGGTACCCCCTGTATATAGCCCCGTTATTGTTATTTTATTGTGTTACTTTTTTATTTTATTTTTGTCATTAATTTATTTAGTAAACATTTTCTTAACTCTATTTGTTGAACTGCGTTGTTGGTTAAGGGCTTGTGTGTAAGAACTTCACGGTAAGGTCTATCGCTGTTGTATTTGGAGCATGTGACAAATACAATTTGATTTGATGGATGGATGGATTGAAAGATGGATGACAGTGAGGGGCTGGTTGGAGTTCAGGTGGATTTATCGTGTTAACGATGAGGTTATGTCTGTTATTACAGAGGATGGACATCTTTTCTGTGTCTGTCTCTGCAGAGTAAGGAGGTTGGTGTCCAGCTTCAGGAGGATCTGATGAAGGTTCTGAACGAGCTCTACGCGGTAAGACTGACTCGTCACACACACACACACACACACACACTCTTCACCACAATGAGACTGCTGTTGTATGTGTAGGCCAGTCAACATAGCCGTTTGATAGTCACCATGTGTTTTAACTGTGTTTGTGGAGGAGGACATATTCCCAGGGAGATTCCCTGCCGGGAGGGAGGTTGTTCTCTGTTTAGGGGCAGCAGAGGAACCACATAACTATGTCAAGACCAGTAGCAGCAGACTAATAGTGTAATTACACAGTGAGACACTCCACTAGACAGAAATAGACTGGCACACACACATTATGGAGAGAGGACTGGGCTCAATGCCTGCCTCAGTACTCCACAAAGTCTGACAGACAGAATGTGTGCAGTGCTGTGCAGTTAATCATATCTATACATCACTTCAACTCCTGAACACCTCAGCTTTAAGTTCTGGTGGGGTGCGACTAAGCTCATGAGGCTTTTATAAGTTATATTCTTCAAGAATCAATGGGTACATATCATCCAAAAAATAATGGAGCAACTGCAGATTGTCCCTTTAAGTGATCCTTTTTCAAGAGATTAGTGAATCTGAATCTGATCCTTGCTTAGCTCTGGCCACACACACACACGCACAGACACACACACACACACACACACAGACACACACACACCCTTGTGAAGCAGCAGTCTGATAGTTAAAGAGGGAAACGCATGGGGTCGTCCGCCCATGTTTCCCCTTTAAGAGGTCAGTGTTAGTGCTGACCCTGCACACACTGACACACGTGTGTGGCATTCCCTGGCAGAATTGTGTGTGTGAGAGAGACACAGAGACAGAGACAAAGTGAAGAAACATGTGTGTGTTTATGTCTGCACTTCAGGGTTTCCCTTAGGAAAATGTGGCGCCGGACATTTGACCGGCAGCATTTTCATTTACCGGACATTTGACCGACAGCATTTTAATTTACCGGACATTTGACCAACAGCATTTTAATTTACCTGACATTTGACCGACAGCATTTTAATTTACCGGACATTTGACCGACAGCATTTTAATTTACCGGACATTTGACCGACAGCATTTTAATTTACCGGACATTTGACCGACAGCATTTTTAATTTACAGGACATTTGACCGGCAGCATTTTAATTTACCGGACATTTGACCGACAGCATTTTAATTTACCGGACATTTGACCGACAGCATTTTAATTTACCGGAAATTTGACCGACAGCATTTTAATTTACAGGACATTTGACCGACAGCATTTTAATTTACCGGATATTTGACCGGCAGCATTTTAATTTACCGTTCACCCACGGTGCTCAGAATGACAGAAATCACATTTAGATGATAGTAATTCATATTAACAGAACATGCAATTAGAGGATGCAACAATGTAAGGTATACTATAAGGTGCACTATATCTAAGGAAGTCTTGAGCTATTGCTCGCCTGAGGTTGAGTATACCATAATAAGCTGTAGACCACACTACCTACTGAGAGAGTTCTCATCTGTATTCTTCGTAGCTGTTTACATACCACCTCAGTCAGAGGTTGGCACTAATATAGCATTGAATGGGCTGTATTCTGCCTTAAGCAACAAACAAAAAAAGCTCACACAGAAGCAGCGCTCCTAGTTGCCGAGGACTTTAATGCAGGGAAACTTAAATCAGTTTTACCAAATTTCTATTAGCATGTTAAATGTGCAACCAGAGGGGAAAGAACTCTGGACCACATACAGAGATGCACACAAAGCTCTCTCTCACCCTCCATTTGGCAAATCTGATCATAATTCTATCCTCCTGATTCCTGCTTACAAGCAAAAACTAAAGCAGGAAGCACCAGTGACTTAGTCAATAAAAAGTGGTCAGATGAAGCAGATGCTAAGCTACAGGACTGTTTTGCTAGCACAGACTGGAATATTGAGGAGTACACCACATCTGTCATTGGCTTCATCAATAAGTGCATCGATGACGTTGTCCCCACAGTGACCGTACGTACATACCCCAACCAGAAGCCATGGATTACAGGCAACATCCGCACTGAGCTAAAGGTTAGAGATGACGCTTTCAAGGAGCTGGACTCTAACCCGAAGCTTAATAGAAATCCTGCTAAGACCTCCGACGAACCATCAAACAGGCAAAGCATTAATACAGGACTAAGATCGAATCATACTACACCGGCTCTGACGCTAGTGGGATGTGGCAGGGCAATTAAACCATTACAGACTGCAAAGGGAAGCACAGCCAAGTGCTGCCCAGTGACACGAGCCTACCAGATGAGCTAAACTACTTCTACGCTCGATTCGAGGCAAATAACACGGAAACATGCATGAGAGCACCAGCTGTACCGGAAGACTGTGTGATTGCACTCTCCACAGCCGATGTGAGTAAGACCTTTAAACAGTTCAACATTCACCAGTGCCAGATGGATTACTATGACGTGTGCTGCGAGCATGCGCTGACCAACTGCCAAGTGTCTTCACGGACATTTTTAACCTCTCCCTGTCCGAGTCTGTAATATCAACATGTTTTAAGCAGACCACCATAGTGCCTGTGCCCAAGAACACTAAGGTAACCTGCATAAATGACTACCGGCCCGTAGCACTCACGTCTGTAGCCAAGAAGTGCTTTGAAAGGCTGGTCATGGCTCAGATCAACACCATCATCCCAGAAACCCTAGACCCACTCCAATTTTCATACCGCCCCGACAGAACCACAGATGATGCAATCTCTATTGCCCTCCACACTGCCCTTTCCAACCTGGATAAAAGTCGAACACCTATGTGAGAATGCTATTCATTGACTACAGCTCAGTGTTCAACACCATAGTACCCTCACAGCTCATCACTAATCTAAGGACCCTGGGACTAAACACCTCCCTCTGCAACTGGATCCTGGACTTCCTGACAGGCCGCCCCCAGGTGGTAAGGGTAGGTAACACACCTCTGGTTGAAACAGCTCTCATTCTCGCCTCCTTCACAGTAGAAGCCTCAAACAAGGTTCTAAAGACTGTTTACATCTAGTGGAAGCCTTGGAAAGTGCAATCGGACCAAATTTACACTGTATCTTGGATAGGCAAAGAGTTGAAAAACTACAAACCTCAGATTTCCCACTTCCTGGTTGGATTTTTTCTCAGGTTTTTGCCTGCCATATGAGTTATGTTATACTCACAGACATCATTCAAAAAGTTTTAGAAACTTCAGAGTGTCTTCCATCCAATTATACTAATAATATGCATATCTTAGCTTCTGGGTCTGAGTAGCAGGCAGTTTACTCTGGGCACCTTATTCATCCAAGCTACTCAATACTGCCCCCCAGCCATTTTATTTATTTATTTACCCTTTATTTAAACATATGGTCTGATTTTGTCTAGGCTACTTTGAAGCAAGGTAAGACATGCCTCATAATATGTATTAAAACTTTCAGGGTTTCAAACAATTAAGTATAGGTTTTCAAAATGCATACTGCCTCCAGCGAATTGCAAAGTGGTGTGTGACGTGCTGATGTAGCCTGCCTGATGTAGCCTGCCTGATGTAGCCTGCCTGATGAAGACAGTTTGAGATGCTGTAGCAGCAGCTGTCACACTGTCTGACAGATTTTCCACTCAAGGTTCTGTATCTGTATTCTGCACGTGTGTGAAAAACAAGGTCACTGTCAAAGGTGTTCAATCCACATACTGACGTACGTAACAAACATACTGTACAAACGCGCCGTTTTAATTCCACAAAATTATGCAAATTAACCTATAGAACGATAAGCATGATCAGTTAAATATATTTCCATCGATTGGTGTTTCCATCAATGAATTGACTAATAAGCATTATTTCGCTATGTGATGTTTTCTTCTTCTCCAGGCCAGCGGCAATTTTATTAATCGTCTTTTTAAAATTATCGGCCAAAAGACGGCTATTACCGGCTAACAGAAACCCTGATGCACATGCATGTGTGTGGAATTCCCTGTCAGCCAGTGGTATGCCAGCGCACCAGGCCTCTCATTCCTAACAATCCACTGTCCAGCGGTGTGACATTGTATGACACACAACCTTGAGAGGCACGGCTGGACAGTGTATGACACACACACAACCCTCTCTCTCTTGCTCTCTCTCTCTCTCACTTCTCCTCCTGTCCCCCTGTGTAGGTGATGAAGACATACCACATGTACAACACAGACAGTATCAACTCTGAGAACAAACTGAAGGATGCAGAGAAACAGGAGGAGAAGCAGATGGGGCGCTCTGGTCGCCAGGACGACAGACAGACTCCCAGGTCACCTGACACACTGGCCAGCATCAAGACGGAGGAGAAACATGTCCGACGCTCCTCAGTCAAGAAGATAGAGAAGATGAAGGAGAAGGTAAAGTGTGTGTGTGTGTGTGTGTGTGTGTGTGTGTGTGTGTGTGTGTGTGTGTGTGTGTGTGTGTGTGTGTGTGTGTGTGTGTGTGTGTGTGTGTGTGTGTGTGTGTGTGTGTGTGTGTGTGTGTGTGTGTGTGTGTGTGTGTGTGTGTGTGTGTGTGTACAGGGACAAGAATATGAGAGCAGCCCTGTCTGAGAACTGAGACCTTGAGACCTCTACTGACAGGTTGGCTAATGATGCAGGTCACACAGCACAATCCATTATAGTGTGTGTGCATATATAGTTGAAGTCGGATGTTTACATACACCTTAACCTAATACATTTAAACTCAGTTATTCACAATTCCTGACATTTAATCCGAGTAAAAATTCCCAGTTTTAAGTCAGTTAGGATCACCACTTTATTTTAAGAATGTGAAATGTCAGAATAATTGTAGAGAGATTGATTTATTTCAGTTTTTATTTCTTTCATCACATTCCCAGTGGGTCAGAAATTTACATACACTCAATTAATATTTGGTAGCATTATCTTGAAATAGTTTAATTTGGGTCAAACGTTTCAGGTAGCCTTCCACAAGCTTCCCACAATAAGTTGGGTGAATTTCGGCCCATTCCTCCTGACAGAGCTGGTGTAACTGAGTCAGGGTTGTAAGGCCTCCTTGCTCGCACACGCTTTTTCAGTTCTGCAAAAAAAAAATCTATATGATTGAGGTCAGGGCTTTGTGATGGCCACTCCAATACCTTGACTTTGTTGTCCTTAAGCCATTTTTCCACAACTTTGGAAATATGCTTGGGGTCGTTGTCCATTTGGAAGACCTATTTGCGACCAAGCTCTAACTTCCTGACTGACGTCTTGAGATGTTGCTTCAATATATCCTCATAATTTTTCTCCCTCATGATGCCATCTATTTTATGAAGTGCACCAGTCCCTACTGCAGCAAAGCGCCCCCACAACATGATGCTGCCACCCCCATGCTCCACGGTTGGGATGGTGTTCTTCAGCTTGCAAGCATCCCCCTTTTTCCTCCAAACATAACGATGGTCATTATGGCCAAACAGTTTCATCAGACCAGAGGACATTTCTCCAAAAATCACAATCTTTGTCCCCTTTTGCAGTTGCAATCCGTAGTCTGGATTTTCTATGGTGGTTTTGGAGCAGTGGCTTTTTCCTTGCTGAGCAGCCTTTCAGGTTATGTCGATATAGGACTCATTTTACTGTGGATATAGATACTTTTGTACCCGTTTCCTCCAGCATCTTCACAAGGTCCTTTGTTGTTGTTCTGGGATTGATTTGCACTTTTCGCACCAAAGTATGTTCATCTCATCTCTTCCTTCCTGAGCAGTATGACGGCTGCGTGGTCCCATGGTGTTTATACTTGCGTACTATTGTTTGTACAGATTAACGTGGTACCTTCAGGGGTTTGGAAATTGCTCCCAAGGATGAACCCGACCTGTGGAGGTCTACAATTATTTTTCTGAGGTCTTGGCTGATTTCTTTTGATTTTCCCATGATATCAAGCAAAGAGGCACTGAGTTTGAAGGTAGGCCTTGAAATACATCCACAGGTACACCTCCAATTGACTCAAGTGATGTCAATTAGCCTATCAGAAGCTTCTAAAGCCATGACATCTTGTTCTGGAATTTTCCAAGCTGTTTAAAGACACAGTGTATGTAAACTTCTGACCCACTGGAATTGTGATACAGTGAATTATAAGTGAAATAATCTGTCTGTAAACAATTGTTGGAAAAATTACTTGTGTCATGCACAAATGAGATGTCCTAACCGACTTGCCAAAACTATAGTTTGTTAACAAGACATTTGTGGAGTGGTTGAAAAACAAGTTTTAATGACTAACATAAGTGTATGTTAACTGTACCTGCATGTGTGTGTTGTTCATGAATGATGTATGAGTCTGTAACTGGCTTAAAGCTCTAGCCATGTTCTACTACAGTGGGGGCTCTGTCAGAGAGACAAGACCCTACCACTGGCCTTACTATTATCTACCAGTATAGACTTTGTTCTCTCTCAATCCTGTTATCTCTCTTTCTCACTCTCACTCCCTCTCTCTTCCTCTCTCTCTATCTACTCTCTATCTCGTCTGTTTCTCCCTCTCTCTCCTCTCACTCTCACTCCCCCTCTCTCTCTTCCTCTCTCTCTTTCTCCCTCTCTCATCTCACTCCCTCTCTCTTCCTCTCTATCTCCTCTCTATATCCTCTCTTTTTACCTCTCTCGTTCTCTCTCTCTCTCTCTCTCTCTCTCTCTCTCTCTCTCTCTCTCTCTCTCTCCCCCTCTCTTTTGCTCTCTTTCACCCCCCCCCTCTCTGTGTCCCTCTCAGAGGCAGGCTAAGTACACAGAGAACAAGCTTAAAGCAATCAAGGCAAGGAATGAATACCTGCTGGCTCTGGAGGCTACGAACAGCTGTGTCTTCAAATACTACATCCACGACTTGTCTGATATCATCGACGTGAGTACACATATACACACAACCTGTTGGGCATGGTAAAAATAGATACATACTCCAGCAGTCTTTCTGGGGGCCAGAGAACAACTGATTATGTAGTCCAGCATCCATCTCAGCCCACCACCTCTCCCTGCAGCACGTAGACCCGGTCAGCCTTAACTCAACTTAACAAGACCTACTGCAAGCAGAGCAGGGCTCTCTCCTCATCCCCATCATCCCTACTCCCCTCATCCCTTCTTTCACAGTGACAGGACTCTCCCTCTCTACACCCTCACCCTTCTCTTCCTCCCTCTATCTTCCTCCCTCTCTCCCCTGATCCTTAACAAGGACCACTGACAGGACTCTCCCTCTCTACACCCTCCTCCCTCATCCTTCTCTTCTTCCCTCTATCTTCCTCCCTCTCTCCCCTGACCCTTAACAAGGACTACTGACAGGACTCTCCCTCTCTACACCCTCCTCCCTCATCCTTCTCTTCCTCCCTCTCTCTCTTGACCCTTAACAAGGACCACTGACAGGACTCTCCTTCGTCTTCTGTTTCCTCCTCCTCTCCCCTCTGGTCTCATTACTGTAGTCTGCCCTTTACTATAGACTAAGAGACTGCGGGTTAGCCTTTGGCTATATGAACAGGAATGATGATGATTGATGAAGTACATCTAATGCTCCTTCACTCATTCTGTCTGAAGGATTAGCATGTAGCATACCTTCTCTCATTCTGTCTGAAGGGTTAGCATGTAGCATACCTTCACACATTCTGTCTGATGGGTTTGCGCGTAGCATACCTCTCATTCTGTCTGAAGGGTTAGCATGTAGCATACCTTCTCTCATTCTGTCTGAAGGGTTAGCATGTAGCATACCTTCTCTCATTCTGTCTGAAGGGTTAGCATGTAGAATCCCTTCACTCTCATGAATGATGGTGTAGCATGTACTGTAGCATGTACTGTAGTATGTACTGTAGTATGTACTAGAGGTTGACCGATTATGCTTTTTCAACGCCGATACCGATTATTGGAGGGCCAAAAAAAAGCCGATACCGATTAATCAGACAATTTTTTAAATTTTATTTGTAATAATGACAATTACAACAATACTGAATGAACACTTATTTTAACTTAATATAATACATCAATAAAATCAATTTAGCCTCAAGTAAATAGTGAAACATGTTCAATTTGGTTTAAATAATGCAAAAACAAAGTGTTGGAGAAGAAAGTAAAAGTGCAATATGTGCTATGTAAGAAAGCTAACGTTTAAGTTCCTTGCTCAGAACATGAGTCTTCAATATTCTCAGATAAGAAGTTTTAGGTTGTAGTTATTGTAGGAATTATAGGACTATTTCCCTCTATACCATTTGTATTTCATTAACCTTTGACTATTGGATGTTCTTATAGACACTTTAGTATTGCCAGTGTAACAGTATAGCTTCCGTACCACTCCTCGCCCCTTCCTGGGCTCGAACCAGGAACACAATGACAACAGCCACCCTCGAAGCAGCGTTACCAATGCAGAGCAAGGGGAACAACCACTCCAAGGCTCCGAGCGAGTGATGTTTGAAATGCTATTAGCGTGCGCTAACTAGCTAGCCATTTCACTTCGGTTACACCAGCCTCATCTCGGGAGTTCATAGGCTTGAAGTCATAAACAGCGTAATGCTTGAAGCACAATGAAGAGCAGCTGGCAAAACGCAAAGAAAGTGCTGTTTGAATGAATGTTTACGCACCTGCTTCTGCCTACCACCGCTCAGTCAGATACTTAGATACTTGTATGCTTGTATGCTCAGTCAGATTATATGCAACGCAGGACACGCTAGATAATATCTAGTAATATCATCAACCATGTGTAGTTAACTAGTGATTCTTATTGATTGATTGTTTTTTATAAGATAAGTTTAATGCTAGTGTAAACGATGTGAAATGGCTAGCTAGTTAGCGGTGGTGCGCGCAAATAGCGTTTTGATCGGTGACTTCACTTGCTCTGAGACCTTGAAGTAGTGGTTCCCCTTGCTCTGCAAGGCTTTTGTGGAGCGATGGGTAACGATGCTTCGTGGGTGACTGTTGTCTGTGTGCAGAGGGTCCCTGGTCCGAGCCCGGGTAGGGGCAAGGGGACGGACTAATGTTACAGTATACTGTTATATTGATGCTGTTGACCATGATTACTGCTTGCAAGATTGGATCCCCCGAGCTGACAAGGTGAAAATCTATTTTGGTGTCCAAAAATACCGATTTCCAATTGTTATGAAAACTTGAAATCGGCCCTAATTAATCTGCCATTCCGATTAATCGGTCGACCTCTAGTATGTACTGTAGTATGTACTTTAGCATATACTGTAGCATTTACTGTAGTATGTTTGAATGGACGTCTATGGGAATATCTCATTGCCTAAGACGTATTGCGTTGATTTGAACCATGCCTTTGTATGCATCTCTTTGAATGAATCAACCCTCTCTCTCTCCCCTCTTCCCCCTTCCCTCCCTCTGTCAGTGCTGTGACCTGGGCTACCATGCCAGTCTCCACCGTGCATTGCGGACCTACCTGTCAGCGGAGATGAACGTGGAGGCGTCTAAACACAGCGGCCTGGAGGGCCTGGAGGGGGCAGCAGAGAGCCTGGAGCCCAATGGGGACAAGCAGAGACTGATGGAAACCTACAACAACGTCTTCTGTCCCCCCATGCGCTTCGACTTCCAGTCACACATGGGAGACACGGTAGGGGGGGGGGGTTAGTAAGTGTGTGTGTGTGTCTGTGAGCTTAAACCAATTGTGTGTCGATCTATCTCTTACTCTCTCCCTCTCTCTATGTGTCTCTGATATGGTCAAACATTGGGCAGGAGATTAGGAAGTGCAGCTCAGGTTCCTACTCATTTTGTGGGCAGTGAGCACATAGCCTGTCTTCTCTTGAGAGCCATATCTGCCTACGGCGGCCTTTCTCAATAGCAAGGCTATGCTCACTGAGTCTGTACATATAGTCAAAGCTTTGCTTAAATTTGGGTTAGTCACAGTGGTCAGGTATTCTGCCACTGTGTACTCTCTGTTTAGGGCCAAATAGCATTCTAGTTTGCTCTGATTTTTTGTTAATTCTTTCCAATGTGTCAAGTAATTATCTTTTTGTTTTCTCATGATTTGGTTGGGTCTAATTGTGTTGCTGTCCTGGGGCTCTGTAGGGTGTGTTTGTGTTTGTGAACAAAGCCCCAGGACCAGCTTGCTTAGGGGACTCTTCTCCAGGTTCATCTCTCTGTAGGTGATGGCTTTGTTATGGAAGGTTTGGGAGTCGCTTCCTTTTAGGTGGTTGTAGAATTTAACGTCTCTTTTCTGGATTTTGATAATTAGCTGGTCTCGGCCTAATTCTGCTCTGCATGCATTATTTGGTGTTCTACGTTGTACACTGAGGATATTTTTGCAGAATTCTGCATGCAGAGTCTGAATTTGGTGTTTGTCCCATTTTGTGAATTCTTGGTTGGTGAGCGGACCCAGACCTCACAACCATAAAGGGCAATGGGTTCTATAACTGATTCAAGTATTTTTTGCCAGATCTTAATTGGTATGTTGAATTTTCAATTTCAATTCAAAAGGCTTTATTGGGAAATGGGAAACATATGTTAACATTTCCAAAGTAAGCGAAGTAGATAATAAACAGAAGTGAAATAAACAATAAAAATGACCAGTAAACATTACAATCACAGAAGCAAGTACAGGGAGTGAGTATTTTAATAAATAAACAAAACAATAACCACGAAACACAAACAATGCACTGACATGAAACAGAGTCAATAACATCTGAGGAAAGAACCAAAGAGAGATATAGAGAGATATAGGGAAGATCATCAAGGAGGTGATGGAGTCCAGGTGTGCGTAATGATGGTGTGCGTAATGATGGTGACAGGTGTGCGTAATGATGGTGACAGGTGTGCGTAATGATGGTGTGCGTAATGATGGTGACAGGTGTGCGTAATGATGGTGACAGGTGTGCGTAATGATGGTGACAGGTGTGCGTAATGATGGTGACAGGTGTACGTAATGATGGTGACAGGTGTGCTTAATGATGGTGACAGGTGTGCTTAATGATGGTGACAGGTGTGCTTAATGATGGTGACAGGTGTGCGTAATGATGTGATGGTGACAGGTGTGCGTAATGATGGTGACAGGTGTGCTTAATGATGGTGACAGGTGTGCTTAATGATGGTGACAGGTGTGCGTAATGATGTGATGGTGACAGGTGTGCGTAATGATGGTGACAGGTGTGTGGGATAATCAGCAGCCTGATGACCTAGAGGGCAGAGAGGGAGTATACGTGACAGTTCCAAAAGAATAAAGACATTTCAAATGTGTTGTAACCATGTAAACAAAATGTGTTGTAACCATGTAACCAAAATGTGTTGTAACCATGTAACCAAAATGTGTTTGACCTCTCTCCATCCATCTCTCTCTCTCTCTCTAGATGGGGTTAGTATGTGCCCAGCAGCCGTTAGAAGGGGAGTTACTCCAGAGGTGTCAGCAGCTGCAGTCCCGTCTCTCCACCCTCAAGATTGAGAATGAGGAGGTGAGACCTGCACTCCTCTCACCTCCTAAATCCATCATTTAACCCCCTCACCCCCCATCTCTCACCTCATCACTCCAACATTTAACCCCCTCACCCCCATCTCTCACCTCATCACTCCAACATTTAACCCCCTCACCCCCATCTCTCACCTCATCACTCCAACATTTAACCCCCTCACCCCCATCTCTCACCTCATCACTCCAACATTTAACCCCCTCACCCCCATCTCTCACCTCATCTTACCATAGCCTCTTCTGTTTACTCTGACAGTTGTTAGTCATCTATGTCTGCCCACTCACACATATTCCACCCACTGCTGTTGAGAGTTTGACACCATCAATCCTTCTCTCTCTCTCTCTCTCTCTCATTCTCTCGCTCTTTCTCTCTCGCTCTCTCTCTCTCACCCCCCTCTCCTCCCTCTCTCCACCCCTCCCTTTCTATTTCCCTCCTTCTTTCTCTCCCCCTCTCTCTCTCTCTCTCTCTCTCTCTCTCTCTCTCTCTCTCTCTCTCTCTCCTCTCTCAAACACCTCTCTCCTCCTCTCTCCCCCTCTCCCCCTCTCCACCCCTCCCTTTCTCTTTCCCTCCTTTCTCTCCCCCTCTCTCTCTTTTTCTACCCCCCCCCTCTCTCTCTCTCTCTCTCTCTCTCTCTCTCTAGGTGAAGAAGACTATGGAGGCCACTCTGTCGACCATCCAGGACATGGTGACCGTGGAGGACTATGAGGTCAGCGAGTGTTTCCACCACAGCAACTCCATGGAGTCGGTCAAGTCCACCATGAGCCAATCATTCCTCAGCAAACCCAGCCTGGCCAAGAGACGGGCCAATCAACAGGAAACGGAGCAGTTCTACTTCACTGTGAGGACCAATCACAGAGCAGAGATGTGTTGTGTTATTCAGGAATAGGAGGAGTCAGTGAGGTCTTGTTGTGGTGACACACACATCTGCTACGTAAGGCGGTGTCAGTGATGTCATGATGATACACACTCAATCATTGTGCACAGTAGCTAACTTCTCTCTTTCTCTGTCTCTCTCTGTCTCGCTCGCGCTTTCGCACTCTCTCTGTCTCGCTCTCTCTTTCTCTGTCTCTCTCTGTCTCGCTCACTCTTTCGCACTCTCTCTGTCTCGCTCGCTCTTTCGCACTCTCTCTGTCTCGCTCTCTCTTTCTCTGTCTCTCTCTGTCTCGCTCGCTCTTTCTCTGTCTCTCTCTGTCTCGTTCGCTCTTTCGCACTCTCTGTCTCGCTCTCTCTTTCTCTGTCTCTCTCTGTCTCGCTCTCTCTTTCTCTGTCTCTCTCTGTCTCGCTCTCTCTTTCTCTGTCTCTCTCTGTCTCGCTCGCTCTTTCTCTGTCTCTCTCTGTCTCGCTCGCTCTTTCGCACTCTCTCTGTCTCGCTCGCTCTTTCGCACTCTCTCTGTCTCGCTCTCTCTTTCTCTGTCTCTCTCTGTCTCGCTCGCTCTTTCGCACTCTCTCTGTCTCTGTCTCGCTCGCTCTTTCGCACTCTCTCTGTCTCGCTCGCTCTTTCGCGCTCTCTCTGTCCTGCGCCTCTTTCGCACTCTCTCGCTCTCTCTGTCTCTCTCTCTGTCTCTCTCTCTCTCTCTATGTATGTTGTAGAAACTGAAGGAGTTTCTGGAGGGCCGGAACTTGATCACCAAACTGGAGGCCAAACATGACTTGATCCAGAAGACCCTGGGAGAGAGTGAGTCACACACTCTAACTCACACACAGTCACATCCTTCTGGTCCTTCTGTAGCTCAGTTGGTAGAGCATGGCGCTTGTAACGCCAGGGTAGTGGGTTCGATTCCCGGGACCACCCATATGTAGAATGTATGCACACATGACTGTAAGTCGCTTTGGATAAAAGCGTCCGCTAAATGGCATATATTATATATTTATTATTATACATCCATACTGGATGTTTGTAACTGAGGATGTCACTGGGAGGTGTAGGCCGGAGCAAGCCCCAGAGACACAGGAAGGGCCACACTGGGGAGCAGGATGGGGCAGTGGGGGACAGGATGCGTGTGTTGCACTGCAGGCCCATCTGTGGATGTAACTGTAGGTTGGGGAGGGAGATCCTCTGGGATGTGTGTAGCTAGAGCTACACAGGACAATCACTCAGAAGTGTGTGCATGTAAGCACGTAAGTGTTTGTGTTAGCGTGTGTGTGTGATAGTGCGTGTGTGTTAATGTGTGTGTGTGTGTGTGTATTTCAGGGGAAGTCTGTCACAGTTCGTGTCCAGCTGTGGCCCTTTCCTTCTGTCGCCTGTTCTGCTATAACTAACTAACAGTCTCTCTCGCTCTCTCCTCTCTCTCTCTCTCTCTCTCTCTCTCTCTCTCTCTCTCTCTCTCTCTCTCTCTCTCTCTCTCTCTCTCTCTCTCTCTCTCACTCTCTCCTCCCCCTCTTCCTGTGTCTTCCCTGCTTTAGGTCAGAAGACTGATTGTTGCCTTGCCAGGTAGGTGTGGTAAAGAAACACACACACATACCAATGGGAGATTCAATAGTGAGCGCTAAGGTCGATTTGACTGCTGCAAGGGTGTGTTTATGGTTACATACCCATTCTAATATTGCAGTGTGTGTGTGTGTGTGTGCATGAGTTCACAGATTATTTCCAGAGTTGTGTATAAATAGTATCTCTCTCTGGAGGTGTAATGACAGAGCAATGTTTTGTCCTTTCTTTCGATATCTCTTTCTTTGTTTCTCTCTGCTGTCTCTCTCTCCCTCCCCTTCTCTCTCTCTTTCCCTCTCCTCCTCCTCTCCAGTGACAGGAGTAACTCTGCACTACGGAATCAGGTAATTTCTCTCTCCATTCAGAGTGTGGTTTTCTATGTGTACGTTTCTCTCTGTGTGTGTGTGTGGTTTTACCTTTTACCTGGAGAAGCCCCATGTCTTTCTTATGCTAGGTCTACAGACTACACTATCTGAAACAGTTGTGCAAACAAGACTTCTGGTCTATTATACCATATGGTGAGTGTAGCTAGCGCCCACTAGTGGGAGCCTTATGTTATGATCCTCTGTTGTCACACCCCCGTCCAGAGATCTAACAGCAAGCAGCTTCTGAACAGCGTACAACCGCACTGATACACACAGACATGTAACACACACACACACATGCACAACAACAAAAACAACACACACACACAAACACACACAGAGAACGTTTCCCAGATTCCTTGCCCTCATCAGATAGTAATCTGTGGAAAACCTAAACAAAGGGAAGAGGGAAGAAGTTGTCTCCTAGCAACAGCTTGCTTCTGTATTCCCGCGCTTCCCCCTACGACGTCTCTTCTTCCTTGATGTGTGTGTGGTTCAAGCAGGTCTGACTACTTTTGTATGTGCTGTGTGCCCGAATTGGATATGTGACTCTTGTGTCCGTGTGTAAATAATGTTCTCCCTGTCTGAACTCTGTCTCAACACTGGCTACTGTACCTACTGCTCTCTATCCCTCCTCCCCTCCTCCTCCTCCTCCTACCCGCTGTCCTACAGAGGGAAATGGTCAGGGAATTCTCTCCATCCCTCTCTCCCCTCCTCCTCCTCCTCCCCGCTGTCCTACAGAGGGAAATGGTCAGGGAATTCTCTCCATCCCTCTCTCCCCTCTTCCTCCTCCCCGCTGTCCTACAGAGGGAAATGGTCAGGGAATTCTCTCCATCCCTCTCTCCCCTCCTCCTCCTCCCCGCTGTCCTACAGAGGGAAATGGTCAGGGAATTCTCTCCATCCCTCTCTCCCCTCCTCCTCCTCCCCACTGTCCTACAGAGGGAAATGGTCAGGGAATTCTCTCCATCCCTCTCTCCCCTCCTCCTCCTCCTCCCCGCTGTCCTACAGAGGGAAATGGTCAGGGAATTCTCTCCATCCCTCTCTCCCCTCCTCCTCCTCCTCCCCGCTGTCCTACAGAGGGAAATGGTCAGGGAATTCTCTCCATCCCTCTCTCCCCTCCTCCTCCTCCCCGCAGTCCTACAGAGTGAAACGGTCAGGGAATTCTCTCCATCCCTCTCTCCCCTCCTCCTCCTCCCCGCAGTCCTACAGAGTGAAACGGTCAGGGAATTCTCTCCATCCCTCTCTCCCCTCCTCCTCCTCCTCCCCGCTGTCCTACAGAGGGAAATGGTCAGGGAATTCTCTCCATCCCTCTCTCCCCTCCTCCTCCTCCTCCCCGCTGTCCTACAGAGGGAAATGGTCAGGGAATTCTCTCCATCCCTCTCTCCCCTCTTCCTCCTCCCCGCTGTCCTACAGAGGGAAATGGTCAGGGAATTCTCTCCATCCCTCTCTCCCCTCCTCCTCCTCCCCGCTGTCCTACAGAGGGAAATGGTCAGGGAATTCTCTCCATCCCTCTCTCTCCTCCTCCTCCTCCTCCCCGCTGTCCTACAGAGGGAAATGGTCAGGGAATTCTCTCCATCCCTTTCTCCCCTCCTCCCCTCCTCCTCCCCGCTGTCCTACAGAGGGAAATGGTCAGGGAATTCTCTCCATCCCTCTCTCCCCTCCTCCCTGCTGTCCTACAGAGGGAAAAGGTCAGGGAATTCTCTCCATCCCTCTCTCCCCTCCTCCTCCCTGCTGTCCTACAGAGGAAAATGGTCAGGGAATTCTCTCCATCCCTCTCTCCCCTCCTCCTCCTCCCCGCTGTCCTACAGAGGGAAATGGTCAGGGAATTCTCTCCATCCCTCTCTCCCCTCCTCCTCCTCCCCGCTGTCCTACAGAGGGAAATTGTCAGGGAATTCTCTCCATCCCTCTCTCCCCTCCTCCTCCTCCCTGCTGTCCTACAGAGGGAAATGGTCAGGAATTCTCTCCATCCCTCTCTCCCTCCTCCTCCTCCTCCCCGCTGTCCTACAGAGGGAAATGGTCAGGGAATTCTCTCCATCCCTCTCACCCCTCCTCCTCCTCCTCCCCGCTGTCCTGCAGAGGGAAATGGTCAGGGAATTCTCTCCATCCCTCTCTCCCCTCCTCCTCCCCGCTGTCCTACAGAGTGAAACTGTCAGGGAATTCTCTCCATCCCTCTCTCCCCTCCTCCTCCCCGCTGTCCTACAGAGGGAAATGGTCAGGGAATTCTCTCCATCCCTCTCTCCCCTCCTCCTCCCTGCTGTCCTACAGAGGGAAAAGGTCAAGGAATTCTCTCCATCCCTCTCTCCCCTCCTCCTCCTCCTCCCCGCTGTCCTACAGAGGGAAATGGTCAGGGAATTCTCTCCATCCCTCTCTCCCCTCCTCCCTTCCTCCTCCCTGCTGTCCTACAGAGTGAAACGGTCAGGGAATTCTCTCCATCCCTCTCTCCCCTCCTCCTCCCCGCTGTCCTACAGAGGGAAATGGTCAGGGAATTCTCTCCATCCCTTTCTCCTCTCCTCCTCCTCCCCGCTGTCCTACAGAGGGAAATGGTAAGGGAATTCTCTCCATCCCTCTCTCCTCTCCTCCTCCCCGCTGTCCTACAGAGGGAAATGGTCAGGGAATTCTCTCCATCCCTTTCTCCCCTCCTCCCCTCCTCCTCCCTGCTGTCCTACAGAGGGAAATGGTCAGGGAATTCTCTCCATCCCTCTCTCCCCTCCTCCCTGCTGTCCTACAGAGGGAAAAGGTCAGGGAATTCTCTCTATCCCTCTCTCCCCTCCTCCTCCCCGCTGTCCTACAGAGGGAAATGGTCAGGGAATTCTCTCCATCCCTCTCTCCCCTCCTCTCCCCCTCCTCCCTGCTGTCCTACAGAGGGAAAAGGTCAGGGAATTCTCTCCATCCCTCTCTCCCCTCCTCCCCTCCTCCTCCCTGCTGTCCTACAGAGGGAAATGGTCAGGGAATTCTCTCCATCCCTCTCTCCCCTCCTCTCCTCCTCCTCCCCGCTGTCCTACAGAGGGAAATGGTAAGGGAATTCTCTCCATCCCTCTCTCCCCTCCTCTCCTCCTCCTCCCCGCTGTCCTACAGAGGGAAATGGTAAGGGAATTCTCTCCATCCCTCTCTCCTCTCCTCCTCCTCCCCGCTGTCCTACAGAGGGAAATGGTCAGGGAATTCTCTCCATCCCTTTCTCCCCTCCTCCCCTCCTCCTCCCTGCTGTCCTACAGAGGGAAATGGTCAGGGAATTCTCTCCATCCCTCTCTCCCCTCCTCCCTGCTGTCCTACAGAGGGAAAAGGTCAGGGAATTCTCTCCATCCCTCTCTCCCCTCCTCCTCCCTGCTGTCCTACAGAGGAAAATGGTCAGGGAATTCTCTCCATCCCTCTCTCCCCTCCTCCTCCTCCCCGCTGTCCTACAGAGGGAAATGGTCAGGGAATTCTCTCCATCCCTCTCTCCCCTCCTCCTCCTCCCCGCTGTCCTACAGAGGGAAATGGTCAGGGAATTCTCTCCATCCCTCTCTCCCCTCCTCCTCTCCTCCCCGCTGTCCTACAGAGGGAAATGGTCAGGAATTCTCTCCATCCCTCTCACCCCCTCCTCCTCCTCCTCCTCCCCGCTGTCCTGCAGAGGGAAATGGTCAGGGAATTCTCTCCATCCCTCTCTCCCCTCCTCCTCCCCGCTGTCCTACAGAGTGAAACGGTCAGGGAATTCTCTCCATCCCTCTCTCCCCCTCCTCCTCCCCGCTGTCCTACAGAGGGAAATGGTCAGGAATTCTCTCCATCCCTCTCTCCCCTCCTCCTCCCTGCTGTCCTACAGAGGGAAAAGGTCAGGGAATTCTCTCCATCCCTCTCTCCCCTCCTCCTCCTCCTCCCCGCTGTCCTACAGAGGGAAATGGTCAGGGAATTCTCTCCATCCCTCTCTCCCCTCCTCCCCTCCTCCTCCCTGCTGTCCTACAGAGGGAAATGGTCAGGGAATTCTCTCCATCCCTCTCTCCTCTCCTCCTCCTCCCTGCTGTCCTACAGAGGGAAATGGTCAGGGAATTCTCTCCATCCCTCTCTCCCCTCCTCCCCCCCTCCTCCCTGCTGTCCTACAGAGGGAAAAGGTCAGGGAATTCTCTCCATCCCTCTCACCCCTCCTCTCCTCCTCCTCCCCGCTGTCCTACAGAGGGAAATGGTAAGGGAATTCTCTCCATCCCTCTCTCCTCTCCTCCTCCTCCCCGCTGTCCTACAGAGGGAAATGGTCAGGGAATTCTCTCCATCCCTTTCTCCCCTCCTCCCCTCCTCCTCCCTGCTGTCCTACAGAGGGAAATGGTCAGGGAATTCTCTCCATCCCTCTCTCCCCTCCTCCCTGCTGTCCTACAGAGGGAAAAGGTCAGGGAATTCTCTCCATCCCTCTCTCCCCTCCTCCTCCCTGCTGTCCTACAGAGGAAAATGGTCAGGGAATTCTCTCCATCCCTCTCTCCCCTCCTCCTCCTCCCCGCTGTCCTACAGAGGGAAATGGTCAGGGAATTCTCTCCATCCCTCTCTCCCCTCCTCCTCCTCCCCGCTGTCCTACAGAGGGAAATGGTCAGGGAATTCTCTCCATCCCTCTCTCCCCTCCTCCTCCTCCCTGCTGTCCTA
>NC_060190.1:64456941-64461941 GCF_021184085.1 Oncorhynchus gorbuscha | reverse complement strand
GAGAGAGGTAAGACTACACTATCCAGAAAGCCCAGCACCAGCCATGGCATAAACAGAAGGACCTGCTTATCTCACACAATATTCCTTTACCCCCCGCCCCTTTATATCATTCCCGCTTCTTTCTTACCCCACCCGATCTTTCTCTCTTTCACCTTCTCTCTCTTTATTCCCCCACCCGATCTTTCTCTCTTATCACCTTCTCTCTGTCTTTCTTACCCCACCCGATCTTTCTCTCTTTCACCTTCTCTCTGTCTTTATTCCCCCACCTGATCTTTCTCTCTTTCACCTTCTCTCTGTCTTTATTCTCCCACCCGATCTTTCTCTCTTTCACGTTCTCTCTGTCTTTATTCCCCCACCCGATCTTTCTCTCTTTCACCTTCTCTCGGTCTTTATTCTCCCACCCGATCTTTCTCTCTATCACCTTCTCTCTGTCTTTATTCCCCCACCCGATCTTTCTCTCTATCACCTTCTCTCTGTCTTTATTCTCCCACCCAATCTTTCTCTCTATCACCTTCTCTCTGTCTTTATTCCCCCACCCGATCTTTCTCTCTTTCACCTTCTCTCTGTCTTTATTCCCCCACCCGATCTTTCTCTCTATCACCTTCTCTCTGTCTTTATTCCCCCACCCGATCTTTCCCTCTTATCACCTTCTCTCTGTCTTTATTCTCCCACCCGATCTTTCTCTCTATCACCTTCTCTCTGTCTTTATTCCCCCACCCGATCTTTCTCTCTATCACCTTCTCTCTGTCTTTATTCCCCCACCCGATCTTTCCCTCTTATCACCTTCTCTCTGTCTTTATTCTCCCACCCGATCTTTCTCTCTTTCACCTTCTCTCTGTCTTTATTCCCCCACCCGATCTTTCTCTCTTTCACGTTCTCTCTGTCTTTATTCCCCCACCCGATCTTTCCCTCTTATCACCTTCTCTCTGTCTTTATTCTCCCACCCGATCTTTCTCTCTTTCACCTTCTCTCTGTCTTTATTCCCCCACCCGATCTTTCTCTCTTTCACGTTCTCTCTGTCTTTATTCCCCCACCCGATCTTTCCCTCTTATCACCTTCTCTCTGTCTTTATTCTCCCACCCGATCTTTCTCTCTATCACCTTCTCTCTGTCTTTATTCCCCCACCCGATCTTTCTCTCTTTCACCTTCTCTCTGTCTTTATTCTCCCACCCGATCTTTCTCTCTTTCACCTTCTCTCTGTCTTTATTCTCCCACCCGATCTTTCTCTCTATCACCTTCTCTCTGTCTTTATTCCCCACCCGATCTTTCTCTCTTTCACCTTCTCTCTGTCTTTATTCCCCCACCCGATCTTTCTCTCTTATCACCTTCTCTCTGTCTTTATTCTCCTACCCGATCTTTCTCTCTATCACCTTCTCTCTGTCTTTATTCCCCACCCGATCTTTCTCTCTTTCACCTTCTCTCTGTCTTTATTCCCCCACCCGATCTTTCTCTCTTATCACCTTCTCTCTGTCTTTATTCTCCTACACGATCTTTCTCTCTATCACATTCTCTCTGTCTTTATTCCCCCACCCGATCTTTCTCTCTATCACCTTCTCTCTGTCTTTATTCTCCCACCCGATCGTTCTCTCTTTCACCTTCTCTCTGTCTTTATTCCTCCACCCGATCTTTCTCTCTTATCACCTTCTCTGTCTTTATTCTCCCACCCGATCTTTCTCTCTTTCACCTTCTCTCTGTCTTTATTCTCCCACCCGATCTTTCTCTCTATCACCTTCTCTCTGTCTTTATTCCCCACCCGATCTTTCTCTCTTTCACCTTCTCTCTGTCTTTATTCCCCCACCCGATCTTTCTCTCTTTCACCTTCTCTCTGTCTTTATTCCCCCACCCGATCTTTCTCTCTTATCACCTTCTCTCTGTCTTTATTCCCCCACCCGATCTTTCTCTCTATCACCTTCTCTCTGTCTTTATTCCCCCACCCGATCTTTCTCTCTTTCACCTTCTCTCTGTCTTTATTCCCCCACCCGATCTTTCTCTCTATCACCTTCTCTCGGTCTTTATTCCCCCACCCGATCTTTCTCTCTTTCACCTTCTCTCTGTCTTTATTCCCCCACCCTGTCTGTAGGTGAGGACCCATTGGCAGGAGATCAGAATGATCATGACATGGACTCCATCGCTGGTGTTCTAAAGCTCTACTTCAGAGGACTGGACCACGCCCTCTTCCCCAAGGAAGTCTTCCATGACATCATATCCTGTGTCTGTGAGTCTCCGCCAGAGCCACGCCTTTTACAATATCTTACTATACACTGGTGTGTGTGTGTAACGGCGTTCTTCGTTTGTCGAAAGAGAGTCGGACCGAAATACAGCGTGGTTGTTACTCATGTTCTTTAATGAATGAATCGCGATACATGAAATGACTATTACAAATACAAAACAACAAACGGAACGTGAAAACTAATTACAGCCTATCTGGTGAAACTACACAGAGACAGGAACTATCACCCACGAAATACACAGTGAAACCCAGGCTACCTAAATACGGTTCCCCATCAGAGACAACAAGAATCACCTGACTCTGATTGAGAACCGCCTCAGGCAGCCAAGCCTATACTAGACACACCCCTAATCAACCACAATCCCAATGCCTACAAAAAACCCAATAGGACAATACAATAACCCCATGTCACACCCTGGCCTGAACAAATAATTAAAGAAAACACAAAATACTAAGACCAAGGTGTGTGTGTGTGTGTGTGTGTGTGTGTGTGTGTGTGTGTGTGTGTGTGTGTGTGTGTGTGTGTGTGTGTGTGTGTGTGTGTGTGTGTGTGTGTGTGTGTGTGTGTGTGTGTGTGTGTGTGTGTGTGTGTGTGTGTGTGTGTGTGTGTTAGCATGTGTGTGTGTGATAGTGCGCGTGTGTTAGCGTGTGTGTGTGTGTGTTAGTGTGTGTGTGTGTATTTCAGGGGAAATCTGTCACAGTTCTTGTCCAGCTGTGGCCCTTTCCTTCTGTCTCCTGTTCTGCTATAACTAACTAACAGTCTCTCTCTCTTTCTCCCTCCCTCATATTCTCCCTGTTCTCTCTCTCTCTGTCTCTCTTTCTCTCTCTCTCTTTCTCCCTCCCTCATATTCTCTCTGTTCTCTCTCTCTCTCTCTCTCTCCCTCTTTCTCCCTCCCTCATATTCTCCCTGTTCTCTCTCTCTCTGTCTCTCTCTCTCTCTCTCTCTCTTTTTTTCTCTCTCTCTTTCTCCCTCCTTCATATTATGTGTGTGTGTGTGTGTATTGTGCGATGTGTGTGTGTGTGTGTTAACCCTTTGTGTGTGTACTGTTTCAGCAATGGAGAACCTGCAGGAAAGGGCTGTCCACATCAGGAAGGTTCTGCTGACTCTGCCCAGCAACACTCTCATCATCATGAGATACCTGTTCGCCTTCCTCAACCAGTGAGTAACACTGTACTAACGCTAGTACAACCCTACTTGAACATTACTACAGCTCCATCTGAACCATTGAGTAATACTAGTGGTGATCCCACCTCTGACTGCAGTTCCAGCCACTGACTTGGCCACTGGTTCCACAAACCAGTGCTCGCTGTGTGTGAGTCTGTGGTGTGTGTTTTTCCCAGGTAGGTATGAATGGCTGCTCTGTGGCTGTCCGTCCTTACAGCTCTCCCCTGGGTCATAAAGGACACCAGACGTGGCAGAATCACCCTTTACTAATGCTCCTACTACAACACACACACACACACACACACACACACACACACACACACACACACACACACACACACACACACACACACACACACACACACACACACACACACACACACACACACACACACACACACACACACACACACAGACCAAGCTACAGACTTCACTTCTAATGCTCCTACTACCACACACACACACACACACACACACACATACACACGCACACGCACACACGCAGACCAAGCTACAAACTTCACTTCTAATGCTCCTACTACCACACACACAGACCAAGCTTCAGACTTCACTTCTAATGCTCCTACTACCACACACACACACCTACAATAGGCCAAATCTAATTGAGTCTTAGCTTTGACGACTAAACCCCCCACTCTGTGGGGGCGAAGGTTGAGAGAGAGAGAGAGAGAGAGTGAGTGAGTGAGAGTGCGAGACTGCTGTCTTCTCTCCCCAGACTGTCCCAGTACAGTGAGGACAACATGATGGATCCCTATAACCTGCTGTCCTCTCTCCCCAGCCTGTCCCAGTACAGTGAGGACAACATGATGGATCCCTATAACCTGCTGTCCTCTCTCCCCAGCCTGTCCCAGTACAGTGAGGACAACATGATGGATCCCTATAACCTGCTGTCCTCTCTCCCCAGCCTGTCCCAGTACAGTGAGGACAACATGATGGATCCCTATAACCTGCTGTCCTCTCTCCCCAGCCTGTCCCAGTACAGTGAGGACAACATGATGGATCCCTATAACCTGCTGTCCTCTCTCCCCAGCCTGTCCCAGTACAGTGAGGACAACATGATGGATCCCTATAACCTGCTGTCCTCTCTCCCCAGCCTGTCCCAGTACAGTGAGGACAACATGATGGATCCCTATAACCTGCTGTCCTCTCTCCCCAGCCTGTCCCAGTACAGTGAGGACAACATGATGGATCCCTATAACCTGCTGTCCTCTCTCCCCAGCCTGTCCCAGTACAGTGGGGACAACATGATGGATCCCTATAACCTGCTGTCCTCTCTCCCCAGCCTGTCCCAGTACAGTGAGGACAACATGATGGATCCCTATAACCTGCTGTCCTCTCTCCCCAGCCTGTCCCAGTACAGTGAGGACAACATGATGGATCCCTATAACCTGCTGTCCTCTCTCCCCAGCCTGTCCTAGTACAGTGAGGACAACATGATGGATCCCTATAACCTGCTGTCCTCTCTCCCCAGCCTGTCCCAGTACAGTGAGGACAACATGATGGATCCCTATAACCTGCTGTCCTCTCTCCCCAGCCTGTCCCAGTACAGTGAGGACAACATGATGGATCCCTATAACCTGCTGT
>NC_060190.1:64384441-64454441 GCF_021184085.1 Oncorhynchus gorbuscha | reverse complement strand
GAATGTCAGATGTTTATAACAAGACAGGAGGCAGACAGTTAGAATGTCAGATGTTTATAATAAGACAGGAGGCAGACAGTTAGAATGTCAGATGTTTATAACAAGACAGGAGGCAGACAGTTAGAATGTCAGATGTTTATAACAAGACAGGAGGCAGACAGTTAGAATGTCAGAGGATTATAATAAGACAGGAGGCAGACAGTTAGAATGTCAGATGTTTATAACAAGACAGGAGGCAGACAGTTACTATACAGAAACTTCAAAGGTTTCTCTGGTGAAGAAGATGTCTCTGTCTCTGGCCAGACCTGAAGTGTCTGCTTGAAACTAGAAAAATAGAAGGAAGTATCTATCTGATGTTGTCATATTGAAAATATTTACTCACTCATTTCATAAACATATGAGCTAATTGAGCTGAAATGTGTGTGGGTTGTTGTATGTATATATATATATTGATTAGGTTAGTTGTTTTAAGGGTATCTTGTTTAAACTATCACTAAGCACGTATAGGGGTGGTGGGATCTTTGAGGTTGGTTTTTCGCGAGGGCACAACCAGCGGGTGGGGCTGGTTGTTATGGCCACTCGTGGAAATGGAGAGTTTGAAAAACTTAGTCGGAGGCATGGAGTAAAGATTCCTGCTGCGACAGGGTGTTCAGTGGAAGAATGTAGCTTGGCTGTGGGTGCTATCATTGGGTATGATAGCATCAAATCAGCCTCAAGGATGAATAGCGCTGTAGTGATATTCTTAGATTCAATTGAAAAGGTGAATAGAATAGTTGAGATGGGTGTCGTGTTGAGAGAAACACAGACGTCGGTATTTCCGCTTATGAATCCGGCGAAGAAAGTCATGCTTTCTAACGTGCCACCATTTGTTAGAGATGAAGTGTTATGGCGAGAGTTATCGCGCCATGGTCAAATAGTGTCTACAATAAAGAAAGTTCCTTTTGGATGCAAATCTCCGTTGTTGAAACATGTCGTGTCTCATAGGAGACAAGTGCATATGATTTTAAAAAGGAAGGAGATGAACTGGATTTAGCGTTTAGCTTTAAGATTGATGGATTTGATTATGTCTTCTATGCATCTACTGAATCAATGAAATGCTTTGGCTGTGGAAGAGAGGGGCATTTGGTGCGTAATTGTCCCGAAAATGAGCGCGCTGAGCCTGGTAGTAGTTTTAGTGCGAGTACAACTAACGCACCACCGCGAAGGGATGAACATGCTAAGGGTACAGGAGAAGAGAGAAGGTGGGCAGATGTGGTTGGAAAAGCAGGAGAGGAAGGCAGTGTGGATACGGGGGCAATTGTGGTAGATCAGAACAAAGAGGGAGGGGAAACAGTAGGCGAGATTGCGACTGCCGTCGCTGAGGTGGTGCTGGAAAATGAAATTGGAGGTCAAGAGGAGATTGAAATAACGGAAAAGGAAGCGGATGTTTTCAAAATACCGAGGAGTAAAAGGAAGAATGTAAGGGGTGGTGAAGGGTCTAATTCTAAGAGAAAGGTAGAGTTTGATAAATCAATTGAAGATGAACAAGGTGTAGAGATGGTGGAGTATTCTTCTGGGGAGGATAGTGAGAGTGAGTCATCTGACGCGTCACAACAATATAGTGAGATAAATGGGGTGGAAGGGAGGTATGGGATCGAGAGGATACGTCAATTTTTGAAGTTGACAAAAGGGAAGAAATATATGCAAGATTACAATGTAACTGATTTTTTCCCTGAACGTGAATTGTTTATTGAATCAGCAAAATTTCTGATGTCAAAAATTACAGGCGGAAGTTTGAAAACCCCTGAAATTGCTAGACTCAAGAAAGTGGTCACAAGAGTGATAAGTGATGTAAATTCTAAAGAAAATGAAAGAGTTCAGTTGCAGTCTTAACTCTGTAAAGAGATGTGGTGGCTGGATCGTCCTCTGTATATATATTTTTTTATCCATGAGCAGTTTTAAGATTTCTTCTTTAAACGTAAATGGGGCAAGAGATGTAAAAAAAAGAGCCATGGTGTATGAGTTAATTAGGGGAAAGGGAAGTGACATAATTTTTTTACAAGAAACGCATAGTAATTTGGAAAATGAAGTTATGTGGCAACAGGAGTGGGGGGACAGTGGTGTGTAGTCATAAAAACTCAAAAAGTGGGGGTGTGGTTATCTTGTTCTCAAAAGGGTTTTTGCCGTTGTCATATGAGGTTGAAGAGGTAGTTGAGGGAGGTTATTAAAAGTTAGAGCAAGGTATGAAAACATCACTATGTGTCTGATAAATGTATATGCCCCAGTGATGACAGTTGAGAGGGTATGTTTTTTAGAGACACTATCAAATACCATTGAGAAATGTAACAAAGAAGATTATTTGTTTATTGCTGGGGATTTTAACTGCACAGTTAGTGATTTAGATAGAAATCACCAAGAACCTCATATAGCCTCAAGGATGTTTTTAAAACGCCTCATTGTAACAAATGAATTGTGTGATATTTGGCGGAGTCAACATGGAGGAACAAGGCAGTACACCTGGGCGCATGTGAGAGAGAACATCATCTCTATGGCCAGGTTAGATAGGTTTTATGTTTTTGAGCATCAATCTCAGGTCTGTAAATCAAGTGTGATAACTCCAGTGGGGTTTTCTGATCATTGTTTAATAACAGAGGTGGTGTTCATTAACGATGTAAAACCCAAAAGCGCATACTGGCATTTTAATATAACTTTATTGAGTGATGCTCACTTCAGAAACTGTTTCAGTTTTTTTGGGAGAGGTGGAGATCTCAAAAAGCCAGTTTTGTATCCATTCAACAGTGGTGGGATATAGGGAAAATCCAGATTCAACAATTTTGTAATCAATACACGAGGAATGTCACTAAAGATATCACCAGATCAATGAAAGCCCTAGAGATTGAAATAGTGGAACTCATGACATTGGTTGAGACCACAGGAGATCGAGGCCATACTCAGGCCATCAAGAGGAGAAAAGCTGCATTGGCAGACCTGCTGGGTATCAGAGCACAGGGGCACTGGTGAGAAGTAAATTTCAGGGAATATCTGAAATGGATGCCTCATCCAAATTTTTCTTTGGTTTAGAGAAAAAGAATGGACAAAGAAAAATTATTCATTGTCTCAAATCAGCTGTTGGACAAGAGCTCACTAGCCCTAGTGAAATTAGAAAGAGGGCAGTAGAGTTCTACGCTGAGCTCTACAAATGTGAGTACAAAGAGGACAAAACAGTGACACAGCAGTTCTTTGATGGGCTCCCAAAGGTGGCTGCAGAAGTTAAGGTTGAGCTTGAGCAACCATTGTCTTTGCAGGATTTATACACTGCATTAAAAGGCATGGAAAATGGAAGGGCACCAGGCATTGATGGGCTTCCCGTTGACTTTTTTAAGTCTTTTTGGGCTATGTTGGGAGAGGATTGGTTAGAAGTAGCTAATGATAGTTTAACCGGAGGGTTACTACCAATAAGCTGCAGAAGGGCTGTCCTCACCCTACTGCCCAAAAAGGGTGACCCAAGGGAGGTGAAGAACTGGAGGCCGGTGGCTTTATTGTGCACTGATTATAAGATATTGTCAAAAGCTTTGTCCAACAGGCTGAGGGAGGTGATGGGGCAAATCATACATACGGATCAGTCCTACTGTGTTCCTGGCAGGCAGATAGGGGATAACATTTCTCTGATTCGTGATTTTTGGACGTCTCTAGGGATATTGGGTTGGATGCTGGTCTAATTTCAATTGATCAGGAAAAGGCATTTGACCGAGTTGAACATCAATACTTATGGCACACGCTTGAGGCGTTTGGGTTCAGCTCTGGTTTTATTGCCATGATCAAGGTGATATATGGTGACATTGAAAGTGTATTGAAAGTTAACGGTGGTTTGAGTGCTCCTTTTAAAGTGTGTAGAGGTATTAGGCAGGGATGTTCTATGTCAGGAATGTTATATGCCATTGCTATAGAGCCACTACTAAATAGCATTAGAAGTCGCATTGCAGGGGTGTGCTTTTCAGAGGATATTCCTCCTATTCGTCTCTCAGCCTATGCTGATGATGTAGTTGTGCTAGTGAAAAATCAAGCGGAGGTGGATAGCTTGAGTCTAATTGTTGATCGTTTTAGGGGAATATCCTCTGCAAAGGTAAATTGGGAAAAGAGTTGTGCGTTACAGATTGGAGAATGGTCTGGAGGGATCATGGCTTTGCCAGGGGGGCTAGAATGGTGTAAGGGAGGTTTTAAGTATCTTGGAGTGTACTTAGGAGATGAGGGGACTATGGAAAAAAATTGGAGTGGGGTGGTTGAAATGGTGGAAGGGAGGATGAGGAGATGGCGTTGGTTACTATCTCGTATGTCATATAGGGGGCGCACTATTATAGTTAACAATGTGATTGCATCTGCACTGTGGCATCGGTTGTCAGTTTTAGAACCACCATCTGGCCTTCTGGCTAAGATACAGGCAATTATTGTGGATTTCTTTTGGGATAAATATCACTGGGTTCCACAAAGTGTTTTGTATTTGTCAAAAGAAGAGGGGGACAAGGTCTTGTACATCTTGCTAGTAGGGCTGCTGCTTTCCGGTTTCAGTTTATTCAAAGGTTGCTTTATGGACCGGAAAATGTGGTGTGGAGAGGGGTGGCAGGTCTTATATTACAACGGGTTGGAGGATTAGGTTTAAAGAAGGCTTTATTTCTGGTTGATAGTAGCCAGATTTCTAGGGAGAGAGTACCTCCGTTTTACAGAGGACTTCTCAGAGTATGGAGCATAATGAAGGTGTCCAGACGAACTTCAGCGGAGTCAGTGCATTGGCTGTTGGAGGAACCTCTGGTGTATGGGGCAAGACTGGATTGTACAACTGCAGCTGTTCCACATTTCTCCAAGATTCTGGTGAAGGGGAAAATCATCACCTTAAGACAGTTAATGGCCATAGCTGGGCCCGCCTTAATGGATGGAAGACGGGTGGCAGAACATTTGGGGATGAGGTCGGAAAGGATTGTCGGACAAATGCTGGGGAGCTGTAGGAAGGCTCTGTCAGCGGAAGAATGGGGTATGCTTAGTAGTCACAAGAAGAAGGTACAAGATGAAGACGTCTCATTTCCAAGACTAGGGATTACACCAAATATCCCAGAGTCAGAAAGAAAGGCGTTATTGCTGGATTTGAGAGGGTTGGAGGAGGTGGGTTTGGATGAGGTGAATGGGAAGGACTTGTATAGGGGGTGTGTCAAGGTGTTGAATAAAGATAAATTGAAAAATAGAAAAGACACTCCATGGAGGGTAAAATTGGGCATTGATGACAAGGTAAAGCCAGCATGGAGAGCACTGTACAAACCACCGTTACAAAAGGGTACTGGAGATATGCAATGGAGGGTTTTACATGGCATCATTGCAGTTAATGCTTTTGTATCTGTTATTAATTCAGATGTTAGAGATGGATGTCCTTTTTGTAATATAAGAGAAACCATTTTTCACTGTTTTATTTTACATTACATTTAAGTCATTTAGCAGACGCTCTTATCCAGAGCGACTTACAAATTGGTGCATTCACCTTATGACATCCAGTGGGACAGTCACTTAACAATAGTGCATCTAAAACTTAGGGGGGGGGTGGGGTGAGAGGGATTACTTAACCTATCCTAGGTATTCCTTAAAGAGGTGGGGTTTCAGGTGTCTCCGGAAGGTGGTGATTGACTCCGCTGTCCTGGCGTCGTGAGGGAGTTTGTTCCACCATTGGGGGGGCCAGGGCAGCGAACAGTTTTGACTGGGCTGAGCGGGAGCTGTACTTCCTCAGTGGTAGGGAGGCGAGCAGGCCAGAGGTGGATGAACGCAGTGCCCTTGTTTGGGTGTAGGGCCTGATCAGAGCCTGGAGGTACTGAGGTGCCGTTCCCCTCACAGCTCCGTAGGCAAGCACCATGGTCTTGTAGCGGATGCGAGCTTCAACTGGAAGCCAGTGGAGAGAACGGAGGAGCGGGGTGACGTGAGAGAACTTGGGAAGGTTGAACACCAGACGGGCTGCGGCGTTCTGGATGAGTTGAAGGGGTTTAATGGCACAGGCAGGGAGCCCAGCCAACAGCGAGTTGCAGTAATCCAGACGGGAGATGACAAGTGCCTGGATTAGGACCTGCGCCGCTTCCTGTGTGAGGCAGGGTCGTACTCTGCGGAGTGTGAGAGGATAAAACCTCTATTGGAAATGCTGGAATCTTTGTTTAAAGCTGTAGGGGAATTTTTCAATAACACGGTTTTTATTTTGGGGTTTCAATATAGTAAACAACAGAAAAGAAAATGTCAAATGTTAAATTTTATTTTGGGACAAGCTAAGATGTCAATTTTTCTGAGTAGAAAACACAAGATAGAAACGGGATATGGGCAGGATGTAAGATGTGTTTTTAAAGGATTAGTAAAAGCAAGAATAAAAGTAGATTTTGAGTTCTTTTCAGCTGTAAAAGATCTCCTATTATTTGAGGAGAAGTGGGCCTACGAAAGAGCGCTTTGTTTTGTAGAAGAGGGGAAATTATTTTTTGCCGATGAAATAAGTTGAATGTATATGTTATGTATTTATTTTTATTTAGGAATTACATTTGTTTTTTCATTTCTGAAAGGGCAGTGTGTCATTTGTTTTTATGTTAACACTTGAGTAAAAAATAAAGGTTTTATAAAAACTCAAAAACTCTCTCTCTCTCTCTCTCTCTCTCTTTCTTTCTCTCTCTCTCTCTCTTTCTCTCCCTTTCCCTCTCTTTCTCTCTCTCTCTCTCTCTCTCTCTCTCTCTCTCTCCCTTTCTCTCTCTTTCTCTCTCTCTTTCTTTCTCTCTTTCTATTTCTCTCTCTCTCTCTCTCTCTCTATCGCCCCTCTCTCTCTCTCTCTCTCTCTCTCTCTCTCTCTCTCTCTCTCTCTCTCTCTCTCTCTCTCTCTCTCTCTCTCTCTCTCTCTCTCAGTGAGCCCCCCCTAGTGGAAGAACCTGCTCCTGACACCATCTCTGTCATCCACAACAGCGATGATGGTGAGTACACAGCAATATGTACACACAGGCACACACAGTTAAAGTTATGTTCCCATTATTCTTCTTTGAACTGTAATTAGCTGAATCCCACTGATCTCTGCCCGCTGACACGCAGCCTGATCAACATTATGCTTTTCACATCAACATTCTGCTTCTCACATCAACATTCTGCTTATCACATCAACATTATCCTTCTCACAGCAACATTCTGCTTCTCACAGCAACATTCGGCTTCTCACATCAACATTCTGCTTCTCACATCAACATTCTGCTTCTCACATCAACATTCTGCTTCTGATATCAACATTCTGCTTCTCACATCAACATTCTGCTTCTCACATCAACATTCTGCTTCTCACATCAACATTCTGCTTCTCACATCAACATTCTGCTTCTCACATCAACATTCTGCTTCTCACATCAACATTCTGCTTCTGATATCAACATTCGGCTTCTCACATAAACATTCTGCTTCTCACATCAACATTATCCTTCTCACAGCAACATTCTGCTTCTCACAGCAACATTCTGCTTCTCACAGCAACATTCTGCTTCTGATATCAACATTCTGCTTCTCACAGCAACATTCTGCTTCTCACAGCAACATTCTGCTTCTGATATCAACATTCTGCTTCTGATATCAACATTCTGCTTCTCACAGCAACATTCTGCTTCTCACAGCAACATTCTGCTTATCACATCAACATTCTGCTTATCACAGCAACATTCTGCTTCTCACATCAACATTCTGCTTCTCACAGCAACATTCTGCTTCTCACATCAACATTCTGCTTCTCACATCAACATTCTGCTTCTCACAGCAACATTCTGCTTCTCGCAGCAACATGCTGCTTCTGATATCAACATTCTGCTTCTCACATCAACATTCTGCTTCTGATATCAACATTCTGCTTCTCACATCAACCTTCTGCTTCTCACATCAACCTTCTGCTTCTCACATCAACATTCTGCTTCTCACATCAACATTCTGCTTCTGATATCAACATTCTGCTTCTCACATCAACATTCTGCTTCCCACATCAACATTCTGCTTCTCACAACATTCTGCTTCCCACATCAACATTCTGCTTCTCACATCAACATTCTGCTTCCCACATCAACCTTCTGCTTCTCACATCAACATTCTGCTTCCCACATCAACATTCGGCTTCTCACAGCACCCGTCCCCGCTAGCAGACCACACCATACAGCCACCCTCTGACCTCTTATAACCCACACTTTATAACAGCTGTATGATCACTACTGCGCCACAACCCTTTGTCTGTAACCAACTTCTGTGTCACTAACCTGCTAGGCACTAACCCGCCTCCCATTCTCTACCCCTACCCATCCTTCCCTTCTCCCTTCTCTCTCCCCTGTTGCTCCCCTCCTCTCTTCCCTCTCACTCTTTTTCTCTCCTTCTTTCTATCTCTGTCTCCCCTCTTTCTCTCTCTCTCCCTCTCTCTCCTATTCTCTCTCTCTCCCTCGCTCCCTCTCTGACTCTTAGGCTTGTTGGTCGTTTCAGAATCTGACCCAATAGTGGCCATTGCTCGCTTCGACTACTCTGGACGGACCAACCGGGAGCTGTCGTTTAATAAGGGCGCGTCTCTCCTCCTTTTCCAGCGAGTCAGTGATGACTGGTGGGAGGGCCAACACAACGGAGTGGACGGACTAGTGCCTCACCAGTACATAGTGGTTCAGGACATGTAAGAAACCACAAGACCCGTGTTTAGACAAGTACAAAGCTCGTCAGACCAGTATAGACCAGTGTTTAGACAAGTACAAAGCTCGTCAGACCAGTGCTGTGCAGACCACCATAGACAAGATGAGAGAATGGTGTTCTGGTTGGCTTGGCTGTAGTGTAATTATGTGTGTGTGTTCCAGGACGGACGGGGCAGTAGTGTGTGTGTGTGTGTGTGTGTGTGTGTGTGTGTGTGTGTGTGTGTGTGTGTGTGTGTGTGTGTGTGTGTGTGTGTGTGTGTGTGTGTGTGTGTGTGTGTGTGTGTGTGTGTGTGTGTGTGTGTGTGTGTTCCAGGACGGACGGGGCTGTAGTGTGATTATGTGTGTGTATGTTACAGGCAGGATGGGGGCAGAGGCAGTCCTAAGACTGAGGCAGAGTTGCAGGAGGAGAGAGTGTCCACTAGGGGCATCGCTGCCTCTCCCACTGGAGCTCATGTGGCTGACGTCTACCTGGCCAACCTCAACAAGTAAGAGACACACACAAGAACCAATCACAACGCATCATCTCCTCATTTACACCTTCACTGACCCAATTAGATCTCAGTCTGAATGACTATAGCCCCATAGCACTCATGTCTGTAGCCATGAAATGCTTTGAAAGGCTGGTCATGGCTCACATCAACACCATCATCCCAAACACCATGGACCCACTACAATTCGTATACTGCACCTACAGATTTTTTTTTACATTACAAAAACAAATGTATACATCCAAATGACAACTTACAGACACATACAAACAACAACTACATTTCCTCTGCCCAGACCTGCCTGCTCACACCCTATCGCTAGTGCCTGGTCACACCTCCATCCCTAGTGCCTGGTCACACCTCCATCCCTAGTGCCTGGTCACACCTCCATCCCTAGTGCCTGGTCACACCTCCATCCCTAGTGCCTGGTCACACCTCCATCCCTAGTGCCTGGTCACACCTCCATCCCTAGTGCCTGGTCACACATCCATCCCTAGTGCCTGGTCACACCTCCATCCCTAGTGCCTGACTGGTCACACCTCCATCCCTAGTGCCTGCCTGGTCACACCTCCATCCCTAGTGCCTGCCTGGTCACACCTCCATCCCTAGTGCCTGCCTGGTCACACCTCCATCCCTAGTGCCTGGTCACACCTCCATCCCTAGTGCCTGCCTGGTCACACCTCTATCCCTAGTGCCTGTCTGGTCACACCTCCATCCCTAGTGCCTGGTCACACCTCCATCCCTAGTGCCTGGTCACACCTCCATCCCTAGTGCCTGGTCACACCTCCATCCCTAGTGCCTGGTCACACCTCCATCCCTAGTGCCTGGTCACACCTCCATCCCTAGTGCCTGGTCACACATCCATCCCTAGTGCCTGGTCACACCTCTATCCCTAGTGCCTGTCTGGTCACACCTCCATCCCTAGTGCCTGGTCACACCTCCATCCCTAGTGCCTGGTCACACCTCCATCCCTAGTGCCTGGTCACACCTCCATCCCTAGTGCCTGGTCACACCTCCATCCCTAGTGCCTGCCTGGTCACACCTCCATCCCTAGTGCCTGGTCACACCTCCATCCCTAGTGCCTGGTCACACCTCCATCCCTAGTGCCTGGTCACACCTCCATCCCTAGTGCCTGGTCACACCTCCATCCCTAGTGCCTGGTCACACCTCCATCCCTAGTGCCTGGTCACACCTCCATCCCTAGTGCCTGGTCACACCTCCATCCCTAGTGCCTGGTCACACATCCATCCCTAGTGCCTGGTCACACCTCCATCCCTAGTGCCTGCCTGGTCACACCTCCATCCCTAGTGCCTGCCTGGTCACACCTCCATCCCTAGTGCCTGCCTGGTCACACCTCCATCCCTAGTGCCTGCCTGGTCACACCTCCATCCCTAGTGCCTGGTCACACCTCCATCCCTAGTGCCTGCCTGGTCACACCTCTATCCCTAGTGCCTGTCTGGTCACACCTCCATCCCTAGTGCCTGGTCACACCTCCATCCCTAGTGCCTGGTCACACCTCCATCCCTAGTGCCTGGTCACACCTCCATCCCTAGTGCCTGGTCACACCTCCATCCCTAGTGCCTGGTCACACCTCCATCCCTAGTGCCTGCCTGGTCACACCTCCATCCCTAGTGCCTGGTCACACCTCCATCCCTAGTGCCTGGTCACACCTCCATCCCTAGTGCCTGGTCACACCTCCATCCCTAGTGCCTGCCTGGTCACACCTCCATCCCTAGTGCCTGTCTGGTCACACCTCCATCCCTAGTGCCTGTCTGGTCACACCTCCATCCCTAGTGCCTGGTCACACCTCCATCCCTAGTGCCTGGTCACACCTCCATCCCTAGTGCCTGGTCACACCTCCATCCCTAGTGCCTGGTCACACCTCCATCCCTAGTGCCTGCCTGGTCACACCTCCATCCCTAGTGCCTGCCTGGTCACACCTCCATCCCTAGTGCCTGGTCACACCTCCATCCCTAGTGCCTGGTCACACCTCCATCCCTAGTGCCTGGTCACACCTCCATCCCTAGTGCCTGGTCACACCTCCATCCCTAGTGCCTGGTCACACCTCCATCCCTAGTGCCTGGTCACACCTCCATCCCTAGTGCCTGGTCACACCTCCATCCCTAGTGCCTGGTCACACCTCCATCCCTAGTGCCTGGTCACACCTCCATCCCTAGTGCCTGCCTGGTCACACCTCTATCCCTAGTGCCTGTCTGGTCACACCTCCATCCCTAGTGCCTGGTCACACCTCCATCCCTAGTGCCTGGTCACACCTCCATCCCTAGTGCCTGGTCACACCTCCATCCCTAGTGCCTGGTCACACCTCCATCCCTAGTGCCTGCCTGGTCACACCTCCATCCCTAGTGCCTGGTCACACCTCCATCCCTAGTGCCTGGTCACACCTCCATCCCTAGTGCCTGGTCACACCTCCATCCCTAGTGCCTGGTCACACCTCCATCCCTAGTGCCTGGTCACACCTCCATCCCTAGTGCCTGGTCACACCTCCATCCCTAGTGCCTGGTCACACCTCCATCCCTAGTGCCTGGTCACACCTCCATCCCTAGTGCCTGGTCACACCTCCATCCCTAGTGCCTGGTCACACCTCCATCCCTAGTGCCTGGTCACACCTCCATCCCTAGTGCCTGGTCACACCTCCATCCCTAGTGCCTGGTCACACCTCCATCCCTAGTGCCTGCCTGGTCACACCTCTATCCCTAGTGCCTGTCTGGTCACACCTCCATCCCTAGTGCCTGGTCACACCTCCATCCCTAGTGCCTGGTCACACCTCCATCCCTAGTGCCTGGTCACACCTCCATCCCTAGTGCCTGGTCACACCTCCATCCCTAGTGCCTGGTCACACCTCCATCCCTAGTGCCTGGTCACACCTCCATCCCTAGTGCCTGGTCACACCTCCATCCCTAGTGCCTGGTCACACCTCCATCCCTAGTGCCTGGTCACACCTCCATCCCTAGTGCCTGGTCACACCTCCATCCCTAGTGCCTGGTCACACCTCCATCCCTAGTGCCTGGTCACACCTCCATCCCTAGTGCCTGGTCACACCTCCATCCCTAGTGCCTGGTCACACCTCCATCCCTAGTGCCTGGTCACACCTCCATCCCTAGTGCCTGGTCACACCTCCATCCCTAGTGCCTGGTCACACCTCCATCCCTAGTGCCTGCCTGGTCACACCTCCATCCCTAGTGCCTGCCTGGTCACACCTCCATCCATCCCTAGTGCCTGGTCACACCTCCATCCCTAGTGCCTGGTCACACCTCCATCCCTAGTGCCTGGTCACACCTCCATCCCTAGTGCCTGGTCACACCTCCATCCCTAGTGCCTGGTCACACCTCCATCCCTAGTGCCTGGTCACACCTCCATCCCTAGTGCCTGGTCACACCTCCATCCCTAGTGCCTGGTCACACCTCCATCCCTAGTGCCTGGTCACACCTCCATCCCTAGTGCCTGGTCACACCTCCATCCCTAGTGCCTGGTCACACCTCCATCCCTAGTGCCTGGTCACACTTCCATCCCTAGTGTCTGCCTGGTCACACCTCCATCCCTAGTGCCTGCCTGGTCACACCTCCATCCCTAGTGCCTGGTCACACCTCCATCCCTAGTGCCTGGTCACACCTCCATCCCTAGTGCCTGGTCACACCTCCATCCCTAGTGCCTGGTCACACCTCCATCCCTAGTGCCTGGTCACACTTCCATCCCTAGTGTCTGCCTGGTCACACCTCCATCCCTAGTGCCTGCCTGGTCACACCTCCATCCCTAGTGCCTGGTCACACCTCCATCCCTAGTGCCTGGTCACACCTCCATCCCTAGTGCCTGGTCACACCTCCATCCCTAGTGCCTGGTCACACCTCCATCCCTAGTGCCTGGTCACACTTCCATCCCTAGTGTCTGCCTGGTCACACCTCCATCCCTAGTGCCTGGTCACACCTCCATCCCTAGTGCCTGGTCACACCTCCATCCCTAGTGCCTGGTCACACCTCCATCCCTAGTGCCTGGTCACACCTCCATCCCTAGTGCCTGGTCACCTCCATCCCTAGTGCCTGGTCACACCTCCATCCCTAGTGCCTGGTCACACCTCCATCCCTAGTGCCTGGTCACACCTCCATCCCTAGTGCCTGGTCACACCTCCATCCCTAGTGCCTGGTCAGTGCCTGGTCACACCTCCATCCCTAGTGCCTGGTCACACCTCCATCCCTAGTGCCTGGTCACACCTCCATCCCTAGTGCCTGGTCACACCTCCATCCCTAGTGCCTGGTCACACCTCCATCCCTAGTGCCTGGTCACACCTCCATCCCTAGTGCCTGGTCACACCTCCATCCCTAGTGCCTGGTCACACCTCCATCCCTAGTGCCTGGTCACACCTCCATCCCTAGTGCCTGGTCACACCTCCATCCCTAGTGCCTGCATTATTGTTTGCCACTTGGTCTTAAATTGTACCAATTTGTTGTTCTCAGTCGCCCATGTTATTTCAATATTTCAAGAATAAATCATTTTATTTGTCCATAGTATCAATGATGGAGGGTTGAATTTTATCTAAATGAGTGATGAGAAGAGAACCGTCCAGCCCATTGGGTATCTCACTACACCACCATATGTTGTCTTGAAATATGCAGTCCGATGGAAAGAAATTACGTTTATATTGTTATACTTCTGACAACTTTCTAGCTCCGCCCACAACTTCGGAACTTTCTAGCGTTCCCAAAAGGCATCGATTATTGAATCATTATTAGTTGAACACTTGTCATGACTGCTGTCATGCTGTGTAATTTGTTAATTCTGTCTCTTGTATATAATTATATACTGTACTTTGGTTTATACTGGATTATTTAAGCATACATTTTTGTTAACTGTAATTTTGTTAGTTATGCTCCAACTTTCCCTCCATCTTATGCCAACATCAGTTATTTTTAAATCTTGGTTTCAATAGTTTATATTTTTTCTAAGATGGATAGGCTCTCTGCAAGGTTTTCTATATCTTACCTATCGTATGAACATCTTTTTATGACTCAAAACAAGATTACCTCAGGCCTCCCGCAGTGGTTAAGGGCGCTGTGCCACCAGCTGTGCCACTAGAGACCCTGGGTTCGCGCCCAGGCTCTGTCGCAACCGGCTGCGACCGGGAGGTCCGTGGGACAACGCACAATTGGCCTAGCGTCGTCCACAGCTACTCCTGTGGCGGGCCGGGTGCAGTGCGCGCTAACCAAGGTTGCCAGGTGTTTCCTTTGACACATTGGTGCGGCTGGCTTCCAGGTTGGATGTGCGCTGTGTTAAGAAGCAGTGCGGCTTGGTTGGGTTGTATATCGGAGGACGCATGACTTTCAACCTTCGTCTCTCCCGAGCCCATCTAGGAGTTGTAGCGATGAGACAAGATAGTAGCTACTAAAACAATTGGATACCATGAAATTGGGTTAAAAAAGGGGGAAAAATACAAATAAAAAACGAGATTACCTCAAGATTTAAGATTACCTCGAAATTTTACCTCGAAATTTCAAGATTACCTCGAAATTTCGTTATAAGTTGCAATGTAGATAGTATTTGAAACTATGTACATTGGTCAGTCCAAAATTACTTTTTAATTCTGTCATGGAAATAAATATATTTCCTGTTACCAAGTCATTTACGGTTTTTGTGCCTTTAGTTTTCCATGTGGGCCAATTTATCGATTAATTCTGAAAAGCTATCCAGTGTCACGTAAGAAGCGGACCAAGGTGCAGCGTGGTGAGCGTACATTTTCATTTATTGACATAAAATGTTGCCAACAAAAAAAGGAACGACTGTGAAGCTTAACAGGGCTATCGTGCCACTAACAAAGTTAACTACCCACACAGAAAGGAGGGAAAAGTATGATTCCCAATCAGAGACAACGATAGACAGCTGTCCCTGATTGAGAACCATTCCTGCCAAAACAGAAATAAAGAAACATAAAAAACAAAACATAGAATGCCCACCCAAATCACACCCTGACCAAACCAAAGTAGAGACATAAAAAGGCTCTCTCAGGTCAGGGCATGACAGTACCCCCCCCCCCCCCCAAGGTGCGGACTCCGGCCGCAAAACCTGAACCTATAGGGGAGGATCCGGGTGGGCATCTATCCACGGTGGCACCTCTGGTGTGGGGACCCTCTCTGCGGGCCCTGGACTGGGGACCCTCTCTGCGGGCCCTGGACTGGGGACCCTCTCTGCGGGCCCCGGACTGGGGACCCTCTTTGCTGGCCCCGGACTGTGCACCCTCACTGCGGGCCCCGGACTGGGCACCCTCGCTGCGGGCCCCGGACTGGGTACCCTCGCTGGAGGCCCCGGACTGGCCCATGGAGCAGGCACCGGACACCAGGCTGAGGAGACCTACTGGAGGCCTGATCTGTGGAGGAGGCACGGGATGATCCAGGCTGGGGAGACCTACTGGAGGCCTGGTCCGTGGAGGAGGCACGGGATGATCCAGGCTGGGGAGACCTACTGGAGGCCTGGTCCTTGGAGGAGGCACGGGATGATCCAGTCTGGGGAGACCTACTGGAGGCCTGATCTGTGGAGGAGGCACGGGATGATCCAGGCTGGGGAGACCTACTGGAGGCCTGGTCCGTGGAGGAGGCACGGGATGATCCAGGCTGGGGAGACCTACTGGAGGCCTGGTCCGTGGAGGAGGCACGGGATGATCCAGGCTGGGGAGACATACTGGAGGCCTGGTCCGTGGAGGAGGCACGGGATGAACCAGGCTGGGGAGACCTACTGGAGACCTGGTCCGTGGAGGAGGCACGGGATGAACCAGGCTGGGGAGACGTGGTCCGTGGAGGAGGCACAGGATGAACCAGGCTGGGGAGACATACTGGAGCTCTGGTGCGTAGCCTTGGCACCACTCTTTCAGGCTGAATGCCCACTTTAGCCCGGCACCTCCAGAGCACAGGCACAGGTCGAACCGGGCTGTGGGGGAGCACTGGAGATCTGGTGCTTGGCACTTGCACCGCTCCTCTTGGCTGCATGCCCACTTTAGCCCGGCACTTGCCTAGAACTGGCATATAGCGCACCGGGCTATGAGAGTGAACACAGCATAACACGGTGCCCCACCAGTACCACGCTCCTTACGGTAACCACGGAGAGTTGGCTCAGGTCTATACCCTGACTCAGCCACTCTCCCAGTGTGCCTCCCCCAAAAAATGTTTTGGGGCTGCCTCTCGTGCTTACTCCGCTGTGCCAACTCCTCGTAGCGTCGCTGCTCTGCTTTAGCTGCCTCCAATTCCTCCTTAGTACGGCGATACACCCCAGCCTCTGTGCCCAGGGTCGCTTGCCTTCCAATATCTCCTCCCATGTCCATTCCTCCAGATAGCGCTGCTCCTCCCGGCCACGCTGCTTGGTCCTTTCGTGGTGGGTAGTTCTGTCACGGGCGTCGTAAGAAGCGAACCAAGGTGCAGCGTGGTGAGCGTACATTTTATTTTATTGATATAAAATGTTGCCAACAAAACACAGGAACGACCGTGAAGCTTAACACGGCTATAGTGCCACTAACAAAGTTAACTACCCACACAGAAAGGAGGGAAAAGGGCTACCTAAGTATGATTCCCAATCAGATACAACGATAATGTCCCTGATTGAGAACCATACCCGGCCAAAACATAGAAATAAAGAAACATAGAATGCCCACCCAAATCACACCCCGACCAAACCAAAATAGAGACATAAAAAGGCTCTCTCAGGTCAGGGCGTGACACAAGGATTATTCCATAAGGTTGTGTTTCTAGGGAGTGATATTGGTTCTTGTAAAATACGTTTCATTTTCTTTGATATATTTATATTTATTTATTAACCCCTTTTCCTCCCCAATTTCATGGTATCCAATTAGTAGTTACAGTCTTGTCCCATCGCTGCAACTCCCGTACGGACTCGGGAGAGCTGAAGGTCGAGAGCCATGCGTCCCCCGAAACACAACCCAACCAAGCCGCACTGCTTCTTGACACACTGCTCGCTTTAACCGGAAGCCAGCCACACCAATGTGTCAAAGAAAACACCATACCACTGGCGACCGTGTTAGCGTGCACTGTGCCCAGCCCGCAACAGAAGTCGCTAGTGCGCGATGGGACAAGGATATCCCAACCGGCCAAACCCTCCCCTAACCCGGGCGAAGCTGAGCCAATTGTGCACCGCCGCATAGGTCTCCTGGTTCCCGGCTGGCTGCAACACAGCCAGGGATCAAACCCGGGTCAGTAGTGACGCGATGCAGTGCCTTAGTTCTAGTGTTCTAAACTATGAAGTTGCTAATGTTTTTAGCTTTATCCTTTGAAAATCGCCATAAAAATATTCTAGGGATGAGCATGAACATCTTCACCTTTATTTAACCAGGAAGGCAAGTTGAGAACAAGTTCTCATTTACAATTGCGACCTGTCCAAGATAAAGCAAAGCAATATGTACCCATTGTTCCTCTTTAGTGCATTTAACTACAGTACCAGTCAAAAGTTTGGACAAACCTACTCATTCCAGGGTTTTTCTTTATTTTTTTACTATTTTCTACATTGTAGAATAATAGTGAAGATTTCCAAACTATGAAATAACACATATGGAATCATGTAGTAACCAAAAAAATGTTAAACAAATCAAAATATATTTTATATTTGAGACTCTTCAAAGTAGCCACCCTTTGCCTTGATGACAGCTTTGCACACTTTCTCAACCAGCTTCACCTGTAAGGATTTTCCAACAGTCTTGAAGGAGTTCCCACATATGCTGAGCCTTGGGTAACGAGTTGATACAATTCCATGTCTGGAAGGTTAAAACCACTCCAGACTTAGGAAGATGTAAAACTGTCCTTTTTATTTTATGAGTTTTATTTACCCATATAAAGTTTGTAATGACACAGTATACTTTTTTAAAGAATGTCTTGGGTGGGGTAATTGGTATAACCAAAAATAGATATAAAACTTTGGCAGACATACCATTCTGAAGAGAGAGCCGCACAATCTAAGAGCTTAGATGCAAAAATGTAATGTCCAACGTTTCGACAGGCAAGCTTTCTTAATAACAAACACTGCAGGGTGACTCGTTTATATAGTGTCAAAAGACACAGGTGTCTGTAACCATGGCAAAGTATGGCCTAATATCATTGGTTAATTCTCAAATATTAAAATGACATACAAAGAACATACAAAAAACTAATGTATAGCATATGATCATAGAATCAATTTAGACTACATGAGGTTTATTCTACCTGGAACATTTATCAGAATAATATTTCAATTCATGAAATCTGCTTTTATATCGTTGAGTAATGGAATAAAGTTATCTTTATATATTTGTTGTTCGTTGTCACGTATTAAGCATCCCAAGTATGTCATCTTTTTGTGGTCCACTTAAAGGCTGTAGATCATGAGTTATTATTAATACTTTTCCACCTTCATTTTAAAGTTTGAGATTTCTGAGTATTCTGAAAATATTTTTTTGCAAAGGGGCATTGAGTTTTGACAGAGATGACTCAGTCTCTATTACACTCCACACTGCCCTCTACCACTTGAATAAGCGGAACACATATGTGAGAATGCTGTTCATTGACTATAGCTCAGCGTTCAACAATGTAGTACCCTCCAAGCTTATCACTACGCTCAGGACCCTGGGACTAAACACCTCCCTCTGCAACTGGATCCTGGACTTCCTGACGGACCACCCCCAGGTGGTGAGGGTAGGCAACAGCACATCCGCCACGCTGACCCCTCAGGGGTGTGTGCTTAGTCCCCTCCTGTTCTCCCTGTTCACCCAAGACTTTGTGGCCGCCCACGATTCCAATACCATAATTAAGTTTGCTGATGACAAGACAGTGGTAGGTCTGATCCCAGGTGATCAGACAGCCTACAGAAAGGAGGTCAGTGACCTGGCCGTGTGGTGCCAGGAGCACAACCTTACCCTCAATGTCAGTAAGAAAAATGATCTGATCGTAGACAACGGGAAACGGAGGGCGGAACACACACCCATCCAGATCAACAGGGCTGTAGTGGAACGGGTCGAGAGCTTCAAGTTCCTCGTAGTCCACATCACACAAAAAATGAACATAGTCCACACACACCAACACAGTCATGAAGAAGGCACAACAATGCTTCTTCCCCCTCCGGAGGAGGTGGTCCTTCTGTAGCTCAGTTGGTAGAGCATGGCGCTTGTAACGCCAGGGTAGTGGGTTCGATCCCCGGGACCACCCATACGTAGAATGTATGCACACATGACTGTAAGTCGCTTTGGATAAAAGTGTCTGCTAAATGGCATATATATAGGATGAAAAGATTTGTCATGGGCCCTCACATTCTCAAAAGTTGTACAGCTGCACCATTGAGAGCATCTTGACTGACTGCATCACTGATCGGTATGGCAACTGCTTGGCATCTGACTGCAAGGCACTACAGAGGGTAGTGTGTATGGCCCAGTATATCACTGGGGCCAAGCTTCCTGCCATCCGGGACCTCTATACCAGGCAGTGTCAGAGGAAGGTCCTAAAAATGGTAAAGACTTGAGCCACCCAGGTCATAGACTATTCTCTCAGCTACCACATTGCAAGTGGAACCGATGCACTAAGTCTGGAACCAACAGGACCCTAAACAGCTTCGACCCCCAAGTCATAAGATGCTACATAGTGAGTTAAATAGTTAACAACATAGGTATTGTCCCCCCTTTGCACCAACTCTTTTGACTCATCACGTACGCTGCTGCTACTGTTTATTATCTGTCCTGTTGTCTCGTCACTTCATGCCTACCCATATGTACATATCTTCCTCAATTACCTCGTCGACGGTACTGGTACCCCATGTATGATTATGGATTTATTCCTCCAGTTATTATCTTTGTATTATTTCACTGTTAGTCTACACTTGTTGTTCATGAAAAATTTGACGAATAAAATGTTCTTTGATTTTTCATCTTCTCACTAACCAATTCCCCCTTCTCTCTCTCTCTCTAACCAATCCAATCCCCCTTCTCTCTCTCTCTAACCAATCCAATCCCCCCTTCTCTCTCTCTTCCTCTCTCTGTCAGGATGAGGAAGAAGCCGGAGTTGGGGAGTATCCGTAGAACCTTCCGGGTGTCTGAGGGGGGACAGGGGGGTGACGTACCCCCAACGGGGGCGACTGGTGGGGGTGTGAGGACGGCCAGTCTGCCTGTGGGAGGGGCTCTGTTGAAAGAGGGCGGTGACAAACGACCAGTCAGCGCCCACAGTGTCCTCAACTCCTCCATTACACGCCACTCCTCTCTCAAGACCAAGGTAACTTTTTATGACTGCTGGGTAATATTATCTATCATTATTGTTTTGCTGATTGTAAGGAGTGTTATTTGTTGTGCAGGTGGAAAGCCCTCAGTTCCGCAAAGCGACCACAGCGGGGCGCTCTAAGAGCTTCAGCAACCACAGACCTCTGGACCCTGAGGTCATCACTCAGCTGGAGCCCACCTCACAGGTTCGACCACCTCTGACCCCTGACCCCTCACCTCTCAGCCCTACCAAATGTGTGTGTTTTTCTGATTTGTATCTCTGTCTGATATCTCCTTATCTGTTTCAGGATATCGAGGCGGCTATGAGCTCTGCTCTGAGAGAGCTGGAGAGGCAGAGCAGTGTCCAGCACACACACACCCCCGACGTGGTGCTGGACACTCTGGAGCAGCTGAAGGGTGTGTGTGGTGGAGGAGGAGGGGGCGCGTCAGAGCCCTCCAGTCCCCTCCACTCCCGTCTGCTGAGGGACAGCGACGGCGCAGGACCTCCACACTCACACCCTCTCCAACGCAGCGCTTCGTCTGCTAGCGACGTCCCCTCCTCCTTCCGCCCTTCCTATCCCAGGAGCACCCTGCCCTCCTCTCTCGCCTCCTCAGCCCTCTCTTTCTCCACTCCCTCCTTCCGAGAGCCTCGTCCTCCAGCCACGCGGCCCAAGCCGGTGGTCTTCCCCAAGGGAGGAGGAAGCAGCAGTCCGGCTATGGGGTCCCCAACCTCCACTGTCCCCCCTCCTCCCCCACCCCCACCCCAGCCCAACGACAAGTCCTGCCCCGCCTGAGGAGTGACATCACACACGCTCCACTTCCATACACAAACCACTGCCCCATCTCCCCTCACCCAATGACAAGTGGGATAGCTCTCACCTAGGATCAGCTTACCCTCCCAAACAAAGCATTATGGGAGTTAGACTGTATAAAGCCTCCATGACTCAAACAAGGGATCAAACGAACATACAGCACGACAATAAAGAGACATGGAACCTGTGCTGTATATACTGGTGTGAGGTGTGTGTGTGTGTGTGTGTGTGTGTGTGTGTGTGTGTGTGTGTGTGTGTGTGTGTGTGTGTGTGTGTGTGTGTGTGTGTGTGTGTGTGTGTGTGTGTGTGTGTGTGTGTGTGTGTGTGTGTGTGTGTGTGTGTGTGTGTGTGTGTGTGTGAGCGTGCCTGTGTGAGCGTGCCTGTGTGAGGTGTGTGCGAGCGTGCCTGTGCGAGTGTGCATGTGTGTGAGGTGTGTGTGTGTGTGAGCGTGACTGTGTGAGCGTGCCTGTGTGAGGTGAGTGTGCCTGTGTGTGTGTGTGTGAGATGTGTGTGTGAGCGTGCCCATGTGAGGCGTGTGTTTGTGAGTGTGCCTGTGTGAGGTGTGTGTGTGTGCCTGTGTGAGGCGTGTGTGTGTGAGCGTGCCTGTGTGAGGTGTGTGTGTGCGGTGTGTGTGAGCGTGCCTGTGTGAGGTGTGTGTGTGTGTGTGTGAGCGTGCCTGTGTGAGGTGTGTGTATGAGTGTGCCTGTGTGAGGTGCGTGTGAGCCATCCTGGACAGAAAGAGACAGAGATGGACAGACAGATGGATGGATGGATGGAGAGAGCAGTGGAATGCCTCTTTCTACATGAAGAGAAGAGGACCAGGCTATGTCTTTGATCCTCCTGTGTGTAGGAAAGCTGAGTGTTGTGGTGACTCGTTCTAACAACAACGCTCACCAGTATAGCTGCTATACACCACGCTCTTTTCTACTGTATTCTACTAGACTGTATTCTACTATACTATTCATCAGGGCTATTCAATTAGCACCCCTCAGGGGCCAAAGGAATGCTGCTTTACTTTTCTAAGTGGAAGTTGTAATGTAATTGATTGGCCAGAGAGCCCAATCACCAATGTCACAGGTGTGTATTGATGGGGCCCTGCAGGACAATAGTTAAAAGTCCTTCTCTACATTCTGTATTTACCCACATAATGCAATGCTTGTCTAGCTTTCCAACAGCACCTCCTGCTGGTGTTTATGTGCACGACATGGCTGTTCTCAATAACCAACCTTTCTTTAGCAATAAGAGTCTGACAGACTCATCAGCTTAGCAGCATGCCAGGCCTGCTGCTTCTCTCTCCCTTAGATTCCCAGCATTAATATACGCTCTGTTACAGAAGTGGAATAGACACACACATACACATGTGTGTGACGTGGCAGCTAAATGCCTTTCAGGTTCTCCTCGCATGCTGGGGCCACAGCAGTCGCAGTGCTGACTGACTGCATCTATTTTCAATACTACCAAACGCGCCTCTTACACCAGCTTCACACAAATTATTACTCCAGACAAAATCAGCAAAAAGGGTATTTTTACATGTATAGTTTATTAACCATGGTGATAACTGGACATGTGCAGATGAGGAATCTCAGTGAGGTGGAAGAGTTTGTTTAGATACAAGCACAAACAAACCTCGTCAAGCGCATTCATAAACATTACTTTATGCTTATTTTCTTCCACTTCTTAGTTTATCCTCAGAATATGTAATACTAAACTGTGTAGCCGTCTACGTGGGTGTGTGTGTGTGTGTGTGTGTGTGTGTGTGTGTGTGTGTGTGTGTGTGTGTGTGTGTGTGTGTGTGTGTGTGTGTGTGTGTGTGTGTGTGTGTGTGTGTGTGTGTGTGTGTGTGTGTGTGTGTGTGTGTGTGTGTGTGCGTGCGTGCGTGCGTGCGTGCGTGCGTGTGTGCGTGTCTGTGTGTGTGTGTGTGCGTCAGTGACCCTTCACAACTCTCGGAAGTCAGCGTTAACCACTCATCATTAAGGGAACCAACTAATGCCTGCTCTTTGGAGACATGGGGGCCAACAGGATGGGACACAAACAGAGCAGAACCTGTGTCGCCAGAGCCACTCTGCTACCAGTACCACTGATCACTAGGCTTAATGTTTGTGTGACTGACTAGTTCTCAGTCCCAGCCGCTAAAGTCAGAGGACAACAGGAAAAGTGTCACACTGTCTCCTCTGTCGCTCCTCTTCCAATAGCATTGATGTGTGTCATGGCAGACCGGCATCCAATAACTGATTGGATTGATATAATCCAATGAAATGATATACAGGAACAGCCTTGAGGTCTGTTTTGTTGTGCTCGTCTTTAAGAGAACTTCTGCTGTGACTCCCTAACTGTCTGTTGCATCATGTGGTCAATCTCCAACCTGTCCTGTCTGTCACTGTGGTAGCATTTTCTGAAGTCTGAACTTTGATTCGTCAAGGGGAGGAGACAGAATGTTTTGATTGGTCAAGGTTAGTGGGAGGCGGCAGGATGCTTTAGTTATTGACAGCTTTAACACTGTCTGAGACCAGGATATTTAATGTCAGGGCTTCGAGATCCCTGAGGCTAGAAAAGCAGCAGACACCTCTCCCTATCACCCTGCTCTCTCTGTACGTTTCTCCTCCTAGCATTCTGCCTCTTCCCACAGACACACTAATATCCCTCTGTGTGGTTCCTTCCTCCCCGCCATGCAGGTATATACTTGTATTATTGCATTCCCAAATGATCTGGAACAGGAGATTTCATTCTAATTGTAATGTTTTATCTCTGTGTGTGTATTTTAAGATGTATTTTACATTGTGTTGCTCCCCTTACCTCATCTTAGCAACTGGAGGGATTGTGCGTGTGCGTGTGCGTGTGTGGGGTGGGGTGAATAGGCATTAACACACACGTCATATGAACATACACTCATGGGTGATGCTTTGTGGTTGGTGTCTGTGTTATCCTGGCTTTGTTGTATAGGAGCTAGGAGCCTCAGTCTCCACACCATATTATCAGTTGAGCTCAAATCAATCACCATGCACTTAAAATGACATGGTGTGCTCCAGGACTGATTGAGTGAGGATGATTTTATTATGATTAACTATTGTTAAATATGCATTTCTTGTCCATTTGAAAACAAGATCTAAAAAACGACTGTAATGTCAAATATATGTATAGTTGCCTCTGTATTATGGAGAATCCTGTGTTAAGATGTACTTTGTATATACAATGTTGTACATTACAGAGGTACACTCTTTTTCTGGTACAATATTGTACAGTAATAGCAATAGTAGTTTAATCAAATAGTCCTTATATAATTATATGTGTAGTTCTTGTAGTATACTCTTTTTTTTAAATAAACATTGCTTGCTATAAAGTTGTCTGCGTTGTTGTGGAGATTATGATGACAGTGATAATGGTGATGATGATGGATTGCACGCATCTGGTTCTCTGACTCTCACTCACTCACTCACTCACTCACACACACATGGATGAGACTCTTGTCCCATTGACCACACTTGTGACTTCAGGGATCTGCTTCCACAGGGCTTTACTGACAGGGTTCTTTCTTGTCTCCTCCTCGATTCTTCTACAACAACAATCAGGATGTGGTTTGAGACATCCTACTAGAGACAAGGTTTGTTCTATTTACCTATAATTGAAAAAGGAAACCTTGAGGAACACCCCTTACAGTTATTTTTAATAGTCCAGGCCTGGAATTCATCAACAATGTGAATATTATTATCTGTGCTTCTCCAACCAAGATGATAAAACTGGAAGTGTTTTTTATTTATTTACTTTTCTGCTCTTTTGCACACCAATATCTCTACCTGTACATGACCATCTGATCATTTATCACTCCAGTGTTAATCTGCAAAATTGTATTATTCGCCTACCTCCTCATGCCTTTTGCACACATTGTATATAGACTGCCCATTTTTTTCTACTGTGTTATTGACTTGTTAATTGTTTACTCCATGTGTAACTCTGTGTTGACTGTTCACTCTGCTATGCTTTATTTTGGCCAGGTCGCAGTTGCAAATGAGAACTTGTTCTCAACTAGCCTACCTGGTTAAATAAAGGTGAAATATATATATATTTTTTTTAAGTAACCAATAAATGAAATTACATTGAGCGCTATGGGTGTAGTACACAATTTAAGCCACTAGATATCGCCAGAGCTTAACTGTAAAGTAAACTGGTGCACAACTCGGAAGTTACAGCACTGAATCGAAACTTGCAAAGAATGCACAGACTGCAGTTGCATTTCCGCCGAAATCTTCCATGATTACCCGGTTCAGTGACGGAGAATAGGTGAGGTTGCCATCTGTTTTTTCGGGAAACATCAGCGAAATGTAGCAGATTGTGGATGCAAAGAGTTCAAATTTGTCCCTGTGACGAAAAACGAGACAGGTAGGTTACCTTTTATTCAAAACATCGAACCTTGAACTTAAGTTTTGGCAAGTTTGTTCCCCTATCCGTTTTTAAACACACACATTGTCTTTAGTAATGTGTAGTAAATCTATTTTTTTTATGACTAAACCCTGTCACAAAGCCCAGGGAGTGTACCTCACAACACCTCACAACACCTCACTGATCTCAGCTGTCCAGGACATTACAGTGTTTATCTTCGTTTTCAACAGATGTGTATCAACATCGATAGGCCCTACCATAGACCGTATGATCAGGGACAGTGGAATGTATCTACAGGTAGCCTATTATCTATTCACTTCACATTTTGGGAACTTGAACTTCTTTTTTCTCTCTCTTTTTTAGTGGGTGGATCAGCTTTAGTATTGCAGATAGATTATTGCTTCCTTCAATGTAATCGTCTGTATTTCCAATCCCCCATATATTTTGGGGTTAAATATATCTATCGATATACATACATAAACATACCTATATATATATATATGTATATAATATATATATATATATATATAATATATATATATACATATATATATGTAACAGTATAATTTTAAACCGTCCCCTCGCCCATACCCGGGCACGAACCAGGGACCTTCTGCACACATCAACAACAGTCACCCACGAAGCATCGTTACCCATCGCTCCACAAAAGCCGCGGCCCTTGCAGAGCAAGGGGAACTACTACTTCAAGGTCTCAGAGCAAGTGACGTAACCGATTGAAACGCTATTTAGCGCACACCGCTAACTAAGCTAGCCGTTTCACATCCGTTACACTCACCCCCCTTTTGATCTTCCTCCTTTTTCCACAGCAACCAGTAATCCGGGTCAACAGCATCAATGTAACAGTATAATTTTAAACCGTCCCCTCGCCCATACCCGGGCACGAACCAGGGACCTTCTGCACACATCAACAACAGTCACCCACGAAGCATCGTTACCCATCGCTCCACAAAAGCCGCGGCCCTTGCAGAGCAAGGGGAACTACTACTTCCAAGGTCTCAGAGCAAGTGACGTAACCGATTGAAACGCTATTTAGCGCACACCGCTAACTAAGCTAGCCGTTTCACATCCGTTACATATATATATACATATATATATATATATATATACATATATACATATATATATATACATATATACATATATATATACATATATACTTTATATGAACCCCACCCCTTGTTGTTTACCTTTCTGACCAGAGAGAAGAGTCCACATTACCTCTGACTTTATATGAACCCCACCCCTTGTTGTTTACTTTTCTGACCAGAGAGAAGTCCACATTACCTCTGACTTTATATGAACCCCACCCCTTGTTGTTTACCTTTCTGACCAGAGAGAAGAGTCCACATTACCTCTGACTTTATATGAACCCCACCCCTTGTTGTTTACTTTTCTGACCAGAGAGAAGTCCACATTACCTCTGACTTTATATGAACCCCACCCCTTGTTGTTTACCTTTCTGACCAGAGAGAAGTCCACATTACCTCTGACTTTATATGAACCCCACCCCTTGTTGTTTACCTTTCTGACCAGAGAGAAGTCCACATTACCTCTGACTTTATATGAACCCCACCCCTTGTTGTTTACCTTTCTGACCAGAGAGAAGAGTCCACATTACCTCCTACTTTATATGAACCCCACCCCTTCTTGTTTACCTTTCTGACCAGAGAGAAGTCCACATTACCTCTGACTTTATATGAACCCCACCCCTTGACTCTCCATTCCACACCAACATCCTGTGAATCGTTTTTATTCTGAATAGAAGGTATGTTTCAGTTCTTGACTCATGGCCTTCTGTATGTTCCCTACTGCAACCAATCAGACTTCTCCAGGCTGTAGATGACAGAGAGGATGACTGCGAGCACAGCCAACTACCTGTGGTCTTTGGGAGATGTGCTTGGTCAGGGGGCCACAGCCAGTGTCTACAAGGCCCGCAACAAGGTAGGACTCACCCTTACAAAAATAAGATTGTTGTGAGCTAGGTGCAGTGGGGCCGAGCTGTTTAGCAAAAAAATAATAATAATCATAATTGGGTTAATAAACATTTACATTTACATTTAAGTCATTTAGCAGATGCTCTTATCCAGAGCGACTTACAAATTGGTGCATTCACCTTATGACATCCAGTGGAACAGTCACTTTACAATAGTGCATCTAAATCTTAAAGGGGGGGAAGAGGGAATACTTATCCTATCCTAGGTATTCCTTAAAGAGGTGGGGTTTCAGGTGTCTCCGGAAGGTGGTGATTGACATACAATCAATTTTTTGCTTTCTTGAGTAAGGCAACTCCAAAATGCAGGTGTTTCACCGTAGCTCAGTGCTTTCTGTGGTGGTGGGGCAGCCAGCGGTAAATACGACGCGTAGGGGTAGGTAATGTTCTCTAGTTGTGCCATGATTGGCTCAGTGTTCTGTCACTCATGGGAACTCTAGGTCACTGGAAATTATATGGGTAGAGCTTGAAAATTCAAGCCCCTTCGGTGCTGCCATAGACTTACATTAAAAGTGCCCATCCAGGGCCTCCCGAGTGGCTCAGTAGTCTAAGGCACTGCATCACAGTGTCAAATCAAATCAAATTGTATTTGTCACATACACATGGTTAGCAGATGTTAATGCGAGTGTAGTGAAATGCTTGTGCTTCTAGTTCCGACTAGGCAGTAATATCTAACAAGTAATCTAACAATTTCACAACAACGACCTAATACACACAAGTGTTTTTTATATTTTTATTTCACCTTTATTTAAGTAGGCTAGTTGAGAACAAGTTCTCATTTACAACTGTGACCTGGCCAAGATAAAGCAAAGCAGTGTGACACAGACAGCAACACAGAGTTACACATGGAATAAACAATAAACAAGCCAATAACACAATAAACAAGTCAATGACACAGTAGAAAATAGAAAGTCTATATACAGTGTGTACAAAAGGCATGAGGAGGTAGGCAATAATAGGCAATAGGAGCAAGTAGTTCCAATTTAGCAGATTAACACTGGAGTGATAAATGAGCAGATGATGATATGCAGGTAGAGATACTGGTGTGCAAAAGAGCAGAAAAGTAAATAAAATAAAAACAGTATGGGGATGAGGTAGGTAGATTGGGTGGGCTATTTACAGATGGACTATGTACAGCTGCAGCGATCGGTTAGCTGCTCAGATAGTTGATGTTTAAAGTTGGTGAGGGAAATGAAAGTCTCCAACTTCAGCGATCTTTACAATTCGTTCCAGTCACTGGCAGCAAAGAACTGGAAGGTAAGGTGGCCAAATGAGGTGTTGTTATCGTGACCAGTGAACTGAGATAAGGCGGAGCTTTACCTAGCATAGAGTTATAGATGACCTGGAGCCAGTGGGTCTGGCGACGAACAAATAGTTATATGGACTAAGTCTGCCCTAACTCTCTCATTCATGTCTTAATCTAAATGATGGAGTGCCTCTTATCCGCTCGTCGTCCCCTTATATCATAGTTTGTACACCTCAATTGTCAGTAGAAACCACATGTGTTTAAGCAAGTCAGTCATATCAGCTATGTTTTTTAAAGGCAGTAAATGAGCCTGAATGAACTGTTTCTCTGCCAGACAAGGCTCTGCTGATAGCCAGGTGTAGCAGTGGTAAAGATTCACTCCATGTTGCTGAAAGGAAAGCTCAGCTGTCAGGCCAACTTTATGTAGGCCATCACAATTTGTGGGCACCGTTTGTGCCTTCATAGTGCAATGAATCTATTGTTTAGTGTTGTGTAGTGTTTTTGCTGGCATGCATATAAAACCTCACCCCTCCCCCCCCACCACCACCAAGACTTACATGCTAAAATCGCCACTGGCTAAATGCCAAAGTGATGCTCAGAGCCACATCGGGCACAGACAGTTGGTTCCCAGGGTCAACATTGAGAATCACTGAACCTGATATACGCTGTTGGGGTTCGTCCCTTGTTCCTTGTCAATCATTGGCTCATTGGTGAAATTAGCATTCAGACAATATCTTTAAGTAAATCAATCATTCATTTATTAATGCAATTGCATACAGAAGTTGACAACAGGAACATAGCACGCATGTTTCTGATTAAGTTCTGCAAAATATGAAAGGGTCCCAGTTGTTTTATTATGCTTGCAGTCAATCCTTAGTGATGTCACTGCCAATGTCATTACCTTCTACTCATGAGACCAAGCCCATGCCTACAAAGTCTCTTATCTCTTTCACTCCCCTGCAGAGTTCTGTGTCTCTGCATCTCTTTGACACATCTCTCAGACTGTTTTCATAAGAAGCAGAGACTAGAAAAGTACTGTGGAAAAATATTAAACTTTATAATGTATATATATTATTAACCTGTAGTCTAGAACCCTATAAATGTAAGGGGGAGGGGTCTTATAACCCTTCCCCTTCTATTAATACAACATAAGCATAATCAATTATTATAATACATCAAACATTCGGTACAGCCCCTATCATGACCCCAAGGTGATCCCAACAACGCTATATACCATTATACGCGTCAGCACCTCCCCACAAGCTACATTGTTACGCACATCAGCATACGCCCACACACACCAATTCAGTACATCAAAGAAAAATCTAACTAGATCAAAAACTTCAGAGTGAATGAGATGTCATCCACATCTAAACTTTGAGGTGTAGGCTACTTCTTACACGGAACATTTCTTCACTGTGATAACCTAGCTTGTCTATCATGGAGCCCAATGGTAACACTGTAAACTTATGACAACTACATAACAATGTCATACGACAAAAAAAGATGATAACTATAACTTTTTATAACTGTGTGTGTGTCCGTGTGTAGAGGACAGGGGAGCAGGTTGCGGTGAAGGTGTTTAACCATTTGAGCTACAGCCGTCCGTACGAGGTTCAGATGAGAGAGTTTGAAATGCTCAGGAGACTCGACCACAACAACATCGTCAAGCTCTTCTCTGTGGAGGAGGTGAGGAGGAGACGAGTTAAGGACGGGAGAGGGGAGAGTTGGGACGGGAAGGGGGAGGAGATAATGAGTGAGGAGAAGACTTATATTAGTCTGTATATAGTCTGCCGTTTCAACTCTCCCTTGTATTTATGTATTAACTCTCTCTGTCTCTCTTTCTCTCTAGCTGAGCAATAAACAAAAGGTGTTGGTGATGGAGTATTGTTCAGGAGGCAGTCTGCTCAGTCTGCTGGAAGAGCCAGAGAACACCTTCGGTCTGCATGAGACAGAGTTCCTCATAGTACTACAGTGTGTGGGTGTGTGAGGAGGGGTAGAGTGGTTAGGGGCCTGGGGATGAGGGGAGAAGTTAGTCATCGTCCCCCCCAATTAATGGAATGAACCATTCCTCCTATTTCTTCTAGTGCAAGGGATGAACCATCTGCGTGAGAAGGGGGTGGTGCACCGGGACATTAAGCCTGGGAACATCATGCGTCAGGTGGGAGAGGACGGGAGGTCCGTCTATAAGCTAACAGACTTCGGAGCGGCCAGAGAACTACACAATGAAGAGAAGTTTGTCTCCATCTACGGAACAGAGGAATACCTGGTGAGAGAGAGGGATAGGAGAGGAGTAGAGAGGAGAGGTAGTGGTGGAGAGAAGACAAGGAGGGTATGGAGAGGGAGGGGAGATTGAATGTTTTCTGGGATGTATGAGCCTGCAGTGTTTCATGTGCCTCAGCAGATAACATAAGTTATGGCAGGCTATGGTGTGTGTTATTGACCTTCTCTCTCTCTCTCTCTCTGTGTGTGTGTGTGTGTGTGTGTGTGTGTGTGTGTGTGTGTGTGTGTGTGTGTGTGTGTGTGTGTGTGTGTGTGTGTGTGTGTGTGTGTGTGTGTGTGTGTGTGTGTGTGTGTGTGTGTAGCACCCAGACATGTATGAGCGTGCAGTACTGCGTAGGCCCCAGCACAAGGCCTATGGTGTGAGTGTTGACCTGTGGAGTATTGGAGTGACGTTTTACCACGCTGCCGCCGGTTCTTTACCCTTCACACCCTACGGAGGACCCCGCAGGAACAAACCCACCATGTAAGTCTCTGTGGTGTGTTTCATAGATACAACAGTAAGTGTGCATGTAATTACTATGTTGAAATGGTCTAATAATTGCTCTTTTATTTCTTTGGGATTAGTCTAAACAAACACAGCAACAGCTGAAATAGGAGTGTAAAATAAAGTCTTCTCCTCTCTCTGCTCCCCCTCTTCCCCTGTCTGTGACGTGCAGGTTTAAGATCACCAAAGAGAAGCCAGTAGGGGCCATTGCTGGAGTTCAGAAGGTCAACGACGGACTTATAGAGTGGAGCTACCAGCTACCAAACAGCTGCCTGCTCTCAAAGTCAGTACCTTTGTGTTAGGATCCCCATTAGCCAACGCCAATAGAGACAGCTAGTCTTACTGGGGTCCGACATATTACAGACAAAAGACTTTACCATTTACAAACATTTCAAAACATTAACATGTAGTGTGTGTGTATTTGAGGGGTGGCACGTAGCCTAGTGGTTAGAGCGTTGGGTCAGTAACTTAAAGGTTACTGGATCAAATCCCCAAGCTGACAAGATAAAAATCTGTCGTTCTGCCCCTGAACAAGGCAGTTAACCCTCTGTTCCCCTGAACAAGGCAGTTAACCCTCTGTTCCCCTGAACAAGGCAGTTAACCCTCTGTTCCCCTGAACAAGGCAGTTAACCCACTGTTCCCCTGAACAAGGCAATTAACCCACTGTTCCCCTGAACAAGGCAGTTAACCCACTGTTCCCCTGAACAAGGCAGTTAACCCTCTGTTCCCCTGAACAAGGCAGTTAACCCACTGTTCCCCTGAACAAGGCAGTTAACCCTCTGTTCCCCTGAACAAGGCAGTTAACCCTCTGTTCCCCTGAACAAGGCAGTTAACCCTCTGTTCCCCTGAACAAGGCAGTTAACCCACTGTTCCCCTGAACAAGGCAGTTAACCCACTGTTCCCCTGAACAAGGCAGTTAACCCACTGTTCCCCTGAACAAGGCAGTTAACCCACTGTTCCCCTGAACGAGGCAGTTAACCCACTGTTCCCCTGAACGAGGCAGTTAACCTACTGTTCCCCTGAACGAGGCAGTTAACCCACTGTTCCCCTGAACGAGGCAGTTAACCCACTGTTCCCCGGATGCTGAAGACGTGGATGTCGATTAAGGCAGCCCCACACACCTCTCTGATTCAGAGGTTGTGCTAAATGCGGAAGACACGTTTCAGCTGAATGGATTCAGTTGGACAACTGACCCCTTTATTTGTATTTATTATGGATCCCCATTATCTGCTGCCAAGGCAAAATGAAGGCAGTTTATACCATTTTTAAAACATTACAATACATATTTTCACAACACATTGTGTGCCCTCAGACCCCTACTCTACAACCACATATCTACAACACAAAATCCTTATGTATGTGTGTAAAGCAGGGGGTGTATAGCAGGGGGTGTAAACTTGCTCCATTTCCACATGATTCATTACAAGATTTAGTAGAGGTTTAGGGTTTAGTGAATGATTTGTCCCAAATACAATGCTTTTAGTTTTTTATTTATTTAGAACTAACTTAGTCCTTGCCACCCATTCTGAAACTAATTGTAGCTCTTTGTTAAGTGTTGCAGTCATTTCAGTCGCTGCAGTAGCTGACATGTATAGTGTTGAGTCATTTCAGTCGCTGCAGTAGCTGACATGTATAGTGTTGCAGTCATTTCAGTCGCTGCAGTAGCTGACATGTATAGTGTTGAGTCATTTCAGTCGCTGCAGTAGCTGACATGTATAGTGTTGAGTCATTTCAGTCGCTGCAGTAGCTGACATGTATAGTGTTGAGTCATTTCAGTCGCTGCAGTAGCTGACATGTATAATGTTGAGTCATACATTTGAAGTTGGAAGTTTACATACACTTAGGTCATTAAAACTAGTTTTTCAAACACTCCACAGTTTTCTTTTAAACAAACTATAGTTTTGGCAAGTCGGTTGGGACATCTACTTTGTGTATGATACAAGTAATTTTTCCAACAATTGTTTACAGACAGATTATTTCACTGTATCACAATTCCAGTCGTCAGAAGTTTACATACACTAAGTTGACTGTGCATTTAAACAGCTTGGAAAATTCCAGAAAATGATGTCATGGCTTTGGAAGCTTCTGATAGGCTAATTGACATCATTTGAGTCAATTGGAGGTGTACCTGTGGATGTATTTCAAGGCCTACCTTCAAACTCAGTGCCTCTTTGCTTGACATCATGGGAAAATCAAAAGAAATCAGCCAAGACCTCAGAAAAAACATTGTAGACCTCCACAAGTCTGGCTCATCCTTGGGAGCAATTTCCAAACGCCTGAAGGTACCGCGTTCATCTGTACAAATAATAGTGCGCAAGTATAAACCCCATGGGACCACGCAGTCGTCATACCGCTCAGGAAGGAGACGCGTTCTGTCTCCTAGAGATTAACGTACTTAGGTGTGAAAAGTTCATATCAATCCCAGAACAACAGCAAAGGACCTTGTGAAGATGCTGGAGAAAACCGGTACAAAAGTATCTATATCCACAGTAAAACGAGTCCTATATCGACATAACCTGAAAGGCCGCTCAGCAAGGAAGAAGCCACTGCTCCAAAACCGCCATAAAAAAAGCCAGACTATGTTTTGCAACTGCACATGGGGACAAAGATCGTACCTTTTTGAGAAATATCCTCTGGTCTGATGAAACAAAAATATAACTTTTTGGCCATAATGACCATCGTCATGTTTGGAGGAAAATGGGGAGACTTGCAATCCGAAGAACACCATCCCAACTGTGAAGCACGGGGGTGGCAGCATCATGTTGTGGGGGTGCTTTGCTGCAGGAGGGACTGGTGCTCTTCACAAAATAGATGGCATCATGAGGAAGGAAAATTATGTGGATATATTGAAGCAACATCTCAAGACATCAGTCAGGAAGTTAAAGCTTGGTCGCAAATGGGTCTTCTAAATGGACAATGCAAGCATACTTCCAAGTTGTGGCCAAATGGCTTAAGGACAGCAAAGTCAAGGTATTGGAGGGGCCATCCCATGACCTCAATCCTATAGAAAATTTGTGGGCAGAACTGAAAAAGCATGTGCGAGCAAGGAGACCTACAAACCTGATTAATTTACACCAGCTCTGTCAAGAGGAATGGGCCAAAATTTTGGGTAGCCTTGTGGAAGGCTCCCCGAAACATTTGACCCAAATTAAACAATTTAAAGGCAATACTACCAAATACTAATTGAGTGTATGTAAACTTCTGACCCACTGGGAATGTGATGAATTTTTTAGCCAGGTAGGCTAGTTGAGAACAAGTTCTCATTTGCAACTGCGACCTTGCCAAGATAAAGCGTAGCAATTTGACACATACAACAACACAGAGTTACACATGGAATAAACAAAACATACAGTCAATAATACAGTAGAACAAAAGAAAACAAAAAGTATATATACAGTGAGTGCAAATGAGGTAAGTTAAGGAAATAAATAGGCCATGGTGGCCAAGTAATTACAATATAGCAATTAAACACTGGAATGGTAGATCGGCAGAAGATGAATGTGCAGGTAGAAATACTGGGGTGCAAAGGAGCAAAATAAATAAATACCAGTATGGGGATGAGGTAGGTAGATATATGGGCTGTTTACAGATGGGCTATGTACATGTGCAGTGATCTGTAAGCTGCTCTGACAGCTGGTGCTTAAAGCTAGTGAGGGAGATGTGAGTCTCCAGTTTCAGATATTTTATTGCAATTCGTTCCAGTCATGGGCAGCAGAGAACTGGAAGGAAAGATGACCAAAGGAGGATTTGGCTTTGGGGATGACCAGTGAGATATACAGTGCCTTGCGAAAGTATTCGGCCCCCTTGAACTTTTCGACCTTTTGCCACATTTCAGGCTTCAAACATAAAGATATAAAACTGTATTTTTTTGTGAAGAAACAACAACAAGTGGGACACAATCATGAAGTGGAACAACATTTATTGGATATTTAAAACTTTTTTAACAAATCAAAAACTGAAAAATTGGGATTTTAACAAAGCTAATCTGAAAACAAGACTCCCTAAATTTTATCAGCATATCGATTGCGCAACCAGGGGTGGTAAAACCTTGGATCATTGTTACTCTAACTTCCTCGACGCATATAAGGCCCTGCCCCGCCCCCCTTTCGGAAAAGCTGACCACGACTCCATTTTGTTGATCCCTGCCTACAGACAGAAACTTAAACAAGAGGCTCCCACGCTGAGGTCTGTCCAACGCTGGTCCGACCAAGCTGATTCCACACTCCAAGACTGCTTCCATCACGTGGACTGGGACATGTTTCGTATTGCGTCAGATAAAAATATTGACGAATACGCTGATTCGGTGTGCGAGTTCATTAGAACGTGCGTTGAAGATGTCGTTCCCATAGCAACGATAAAAACATTCCCTAACCAGACACTGTGGATTGATGGCAGCATTCGTGTGAAACTGAAAGCGCGAACCACTGATTTTAATCAGGGCAAGGTGTCTGGTAACATGACCGAATATAAACAATGCAGCTATTCCCTCCAAGGCTATTAAACAAGCTAAGCGTCAGTACAGAGACAAAGTAGAATCTCAATTCAACAGCTCAGACACAAGAGGCATGTGGCAGGGTCTACAGTCAATCACGGACTACAAGAAGAAACCCAGCCCAGTCACGGACCAGGATGTCTTGCTCCCAGGCAGACTAAATAACTTTTTTGCCCGCTTTGAGGACAATACAGTGCCACTGACACGGCCTGCAACGAAAACATGCGGTCTCTCCTTCACTGCAGCCGAGGTGAGTAAGACATTTAAACGTGTTAACCCTCGCAGGGCTGCAGGCCCAGACGGCATCCCCAGCCGCGCCCTCAGAGCATGCGCAGACCAGCTGGCCGGTGTGTTTACGGACATATTCAATCAATCCCTATCCCAGTCTGCTGTTCCCACATGCTTCAAGAGGGCCACCATTGTTCCTGTTCCCAAGAAAGCTAAGGTAACTGAGCTAAACGACTACCGCCCCGTAGCACTCACTTCCGTCATCATGAAGTGCTTTGAGAGACTAGTCAAGGACCATATCACCTCCACCCTACCTGACACCCTAGACCCACTCCAATTTGCTTACCGCCCAAATAGGTCCACAGACGACGCAATCTCAACCACACTGCACACTGCCCTAACCCACCTGGACAACAGGAATACCTATGTGAGAATGCTGTTCATCGACTACAGCTCGGCATTCAACACCATAGTACCCTCCAAGCTCGTCATCAAGCTCGAGACCCTGGGTCTCGACCCCACCCTGTGCAACTGGGTACTGGACTTCCTGATGGGCCGCCCCCAGGTGGTGAGGGTAGGCAACAACATCTCCTCCCCGCTGATCCTCAACACGGGGCCCCACAAGGGTGCGTTCTGAGCCCTCTCCTGTACTCCCTGTTCACCCACGGCCAGAAGTATACAGAATGGTGTCGTCTGCGTAGAGGTGGATCAGAGAATCACCAGCAGCAAGAGCAACATCATTGATGTATACAGAAAAGAGAGTCGATCTGAGAATTGAACCCTGTGGCACACCCGTAGAGACTGTCAGAGGTCCGGACAACAGTCCTCCGATTTTACACACTGAACTCTATCAGAGAAATAGTTGGTAAGCCAGGCGAGGCAATCATTTGAGAAACCAAGGCTGACGAGTCTGCCAATAAGAATGTTGTGATTGACAGAGTCGAAAGCCTTGGCCAGGTTGATGAATACGGCTGCACAGTAATGTCTCTTATCGATGGCGGTTATGATGTCATTTAGAACCTTGAGCGTGACTGAGGTGCACCCATGACCAGCTCTGAAACCAGATTGCATAGCGGAGAAGGTATGGTGGGATTTGAAATGGTCAGTAATCTGTTTGTTAACTTGGCTTTCGAAGACCTTAGAAAGACAGGGTAGGATAGATATAGGTCTGTAGCAGTTGGGGTCAGAGTGTCACCCCCTTTGAAGAGTGGGATGACCAATCTTTGGGAATCTCAGAAAGAGTGGTTGAACAGGCTAGTAATAGTGGTTGCAACAATTTCTGCAGATAATTTTAGAAAGAGAGGGTCCAGATTGTCTAGCCCGGCTGATTTGTAGGGGTCCAGATTTTGCAGCTCTTTCAGAACATCAGCTATCTGGATTTGGGTAAAGGTGAAATGGTGGGGACTTTGGTGGGTTCCTGTGGAGGGTGCCGAGCAGTTGACCGGTGTAGGGGTAGCCATGTGGAAAGCATGGCCAGCTGTAGAGAAATGCTTATTGAAATTCTCAATTATAGTGGATTTATCGGTGGTGACAGTGTTTCCTAGCCTCAGAGCAGTGGGCAGCTGGGAGGAGGTGTTCTTATTCTCCATGGACTTTACAGTGTCCCATAACTTTTTTGAGTTAGTACTACAGGATGCATATTTCTGTTTGAAAAAGCTTGCCTTAGCTTTTCTAACTGCCTGTGTATATTTGTTCCTAACTTCCCTGAAAAGTTGCATATCACGGGGGCTATTCGATGCTAATGCAGAACGTTGTTGTTTTTGTGCTGGTCAAGGGCAGACAGGTCTGGAGTGAACCAAGGACTATATCTATTCCTAGTTCTAAATTTTTTGAGAGGGGCATGCTTATTTAAGATGGTGAGGAAGGCACTTTTAAAGAATAGCCAGGCATCATCTACTGACGGGATGAGGTCAATGTCATTCCAGGATACCCCGGCCAGGTCGATTAGAAAGGCCTGCTCGCAGAAGTGTTTCAGGGAGCGTTTGACAGTGATGATGGGTGGTCGTTTGGTCACAGACCCATTACGGATGCAGGCAATGAGGCAGTGATCGCTGAGATCTTGATTGAAAACAGCAGAGGTGTATTTGGAGGGCGAATTAGTTAGGATGACTATGACTATGACGGTGCCCGTGTTTACTGATTTGGGGTTGTACCTGGTAGGTTCATTGATAATTTGTGTGAGATTGAGGGCATCAAGCTTAGTTTGTAAGATGGCCGGGGTGTTAAGCATGTCCCAGTTTAGGTCACCTAGTAGCACGAGCTCAGAAGATAGATGGGGTGCAATCAAATCACATATGGTATCGAGGGCACAGCTGGGGGCAGAGGGAGGTCTATAGCAAGCGGCAACAGTGAAAGACTTGTTTCTGGAAAGGTGAATTTTTAGAAGTAGAAGCTCAAATTGTTTGGGTCCAGACATAGTAATACAGAACTCTGCAGGCTATCTATCTTTGCAGTTGATTGCAACACTGCCCCCTTTGGCAGTTCTATCTTGGCGGAAAAAGTATATAGTATATAGTTAGCAATGGAGATTTCAGGGTTTTTGGTGGTTTTCCTAAGCCAGGATTCAGACACGACTAAGACATCCGGGTTGGCAGAGTGTGCTAAAGCAGTGAGTAAAACAAACTTAGGGAGTAGGCTTCTAATGTTAACAAGAAATAAATAAAACTGAAATAAATAATTCTCTCTACTATTATTCTGACATTTCACATTCCTAAAATAAAGTGGTGATCCTAACTGACCTAAGACAGGGACTTTCTACTAAGATTAAATGTCAGGAATTGTGAAAAACTGAGTTGAAATGTATTTGGCTAAGATGTATGTAAACTTCCGACTTCAACTGTACATAGACACACAGACTTTTCTCAAAGCCAGTGGCATGTCATTAGTAAATATTGAAAAAAGTAAGGGCCCTGCTTTATTTGTTTTTTGAAACCAGGTTTGCTGTTCACTTGCGCTATATAAAATGGAAGGGAGTTCCATGTACTCATGGCTCTGTATCACAGTTTTATAGTGTGGCTCTGTGTCACAGTTTTATATTGTTACCTTGAATTTGTTCTGGATCTGCGGACTGTGAAAAGGCTCCTGGCGTCATGTCTGGTGGGGTAAGTGTGTGTGTCAGTACTGTGTGTAAGTTGACTATGCAAACAATTTGGAATTTCCAACACATTGTTTCTTATTAAAACAAGGTGTCAGTCTTTCCTCAACTCTCAGCCAAGAGAGACTTGTCATAGCGCCTTTAATGAGTGTATCTGAAGTTGCAGTTTAACTCTCTCTCTTTCACTCTCTTTTGTATAGGGGTCTGAGGTGTCAGCTAGTCCCAGTGTTAGCTGGGATACTGGAGGCAGACCAGGAGAAGTGTTGGACATTCGACCAGTTCTTTTCTGCCACCACAGAGATACTACAGAGAGTCTCGGTCTATCTGTTCTCCCTGCAACAGGCCACAGCTCACCGCTTCTACATTCCCCACTACAACACGTGAGTCAAATACGCACACACACATACACACACAAACTTGCCAGTCTATACTCACACACACACCTGTTTTGACCTACATCCACCCTGCCCCCTTCCCACCACCTCTCCCGTCTCGCTCACCAGGGCGGCCATCTTCTGTGAGGAAGTAGCGTCTCAGACAGGGGTGGGGCTGGAGCAACAGCACTTCCTGTTCCTGGGACATGACCTTACCCTGAAGGGCTCTATGAAGGTGGTCAACTTCCCCTCCACCTCGCCCTCCCAGCCGCTACTTCTGCTTAGTCGCACTCCAGAGACACACGCTGGCCTCCCCTTTAGAGAACGTAAGACACACACACATAAACATTAAGAATACCTTCTCTTTCCATGACATAAACTGACCAGGTGAATCCAGGTGATATCTATGATCCCTTATTGATGTCACTTGTTAAATCCACGTCAATCAGTGTAGATGAAGGGGAGCAGACAGGTTAAAGAAGGATGTTTAAGCCTTGAGACAATTGAGATATGGATTGTGTGTGTGTGCCATTCAGAGAGTGAATGGTCAAGACAAAATATTTAAGTACCTATGAAATCAAATCAAATTTTATTTGTCACATACACGTGTTTAGCAGATGTTATTGCGGGTGTAGTGAAATGCTTGTGCTTCTAGTTCTGACAGTGCTGCAATATCTAACAATTAAAATCTAACAATACACCACAAATACCTAATACACACAAATCTAAGTAAAGGAATGGGATTAAGAATGTATAAATATATGGACGAGCAATGTCAGAGCGGCATAGTCTGAGAAACAGTAGAATAGTATAGAATACTGTATATACATATAAGACAAGTAATGCAAGATATGTAAACATGATTAAAGTGGCATTATTAAAGTGACAAGTGATCCATTTATTAAAGTGGCCAATGATTTCAAGTCTGTATGTAGATAGCAGCCTCTGAGTTAGTGATGGCTGTTTAACAGTCTGATGGCCTTAAGATAGCAGCTGTTTTTCAGTCTCTCGGTTCCGGCTTTGAAAAAAGTAAGGGCCCTAAACAGCTGCCCTGGGGAATTCCTGATTCTACCTGAATTATGTTGGAGAAGCTCCATTTAAGAGCTCCATTTAAGAACCTGTACTGACCTCGCCTTCTGGATGATAGCGGGGTGAACAGGCAGTGGCTCGGGTGGTTGTTGTCCTTGATTATCTTTTTATCTACAGGAGGGGGCTGAGCACGCACCCTTGTGGGGCCCCAGTGTTGAGGATCAGCGAAGTGTAGGTGTTGTTTCCTACCTTCACGACCTGGGGGACGGCCCATCAGGAAGTCCAGGACTCAATTGCACAGGGCAGGGTTCAGACCCAGGGTCTCAAGCTAATGATGAGCTATGGTGTTGAATGCTGAGTTTTAGTCAATGAACAGCATTCGTACATAGGTATTCCTCTTGTCCAGATGGGATAGGGCAGTGTGATAGTCATTTAGTTCAGTTACCTTAGCTTTCTTGAGAACAGGAACAATGGTGGCCATCATTAAGCATGTGGGGACAGCAGACTGGGATAGGGAGAGATGGAATATGTCCGTAAACACACCTTGCGAGGGTTAACACGTTTAAATGTCTTACTCACATCAGCCACGGAGAAGGAGAGCCCTCAGTCCTTGGTAGCGGGCCACGTCGGTGGCACTGTGTTATCCTCAAAGCGGACAAAGAACATGTTAAGCTTGTCTGGGATCAAGATGTCGGTGTCCGCGACGTTGCTGGTTTTCCATTTGTAGTCCATGATTGTCTGTAGACCCTGTCACGTGTCTTAGCCATTGAATTGCGACTCCACTTTGTCTCTATACTGATGTTTTGCCTGTTAGATTGCCTTACGGAGGGAATGACCGCTCTGTTTGTATTCTACCATATTCCCAGTCACCATTGCCATGGTTAAATGCGGTGGTTCGCACTTTCAGTTTAGCACGAATGCTGCTATCTAGCCACGGTTTCTGGTTAGGTTAGGTTTTAATAGACACAGTGGGTACAATATATCCTATACACTTCCTGATAAACTCAGTCACCGTCTCGTTTGACACGTCAATATTATTCTCTGAAGATACCCGGAACATATCCCAGTCCACGTGATCAAAACAATCTTGAAGAATGGATTCCTTGAATAGTCCTTAGCATGGGTACTTCCTATTTGAGTTTCTGCCTATAGGAAGGGGGGAAAATTGGAGTCATGGTCAGATTTGCCGAAAGGAGGGCGGGGGAGGGCCTTGTATGCATCCCGGAAGTTGGAGTAGTAATGGTTGAGTGTTTTTCTGGCGCGAGTGCTACAGTCGCTATGCTGATAGGATTTAGGAAGCCTTTTCCTCACATTTGTTTTGTTGAAATTCCCAGCTACAATAAATGTGGCCTCAGGATATTTGGTTTCCAGTTTGCATAAAGTCCAGTGAAGCTCCTTGAGGGCCGTCATGGTATTGGCTTGAGGGGGATATACATGGCTGTGACAATGACCAAAGATAATTATCTTGGGAGATAATACGGTCGGCATTTGATTGTGAGGTATTCTAGTTCGGATGAACAAAAGAACTTGAGTTCCTGTTATTACAATTACATGGGGTATGGTAGCATCCCTGTGGAACGCTATTGGCACCTTGTAGACTATTCCCCAACGAATTGAGGTTGTTCTGAAGCTGTCCTTAATGTTATGTACACTCGGTGTCAATGGGTATTGTTATTGATTTAATAAACTATAAATGATGTGTGTTTTGTCCTCTGTAGCTGAGATGCCCAACATCCCATCCCGGTTTGACATTATGGCAGACTATTCTTTCTCCAAGGTAAGTTAGTCATGACATGGGATCCAGCACTGTGTAACCCACTGGAAGAGACATTTAAAACTCTCAGCTGAATGGTCTGTTGATGGTTGTGTTTTTCTATGTAGTGAATCAGTCTCTTTACTCACCCCCCTCTTTTCTTCCCTCTCTCCCATTCTCCTCTGTCTAGTTGATAGTAGGAGTGGTCTATCAGTACCTGAGGATAGTGCGTTCCTTACACACACACAGAGAACTGTTCCTACATGGATACTACAGCTACATGTGAGACCCACACACACACCGTGAGAACAAACCAGCAACATCCCTTCGATCTGCCATGACCCATGCTCTCCCCTCTCTGTCTACCCAGGGAGAAGGTGGGTAGGGAGTGTGGTGACTCGCTGCTGACTATCAGCATGGTCAACATGAGACTGCACTCCTGCCTCAGTTCTGAGCACAGACTACACACCCTGTGAGTGACCGACAAGACCACATACACACGCCAACATACAAAATACTTACAATCTCAGTCATTGTCAAATTGTGAGCAGTGAATACTTAAAACCAGTTGTATCTTTACTTTAATTCACCTCTCACCCTCCCTCCTGTCTTCCTCACCTCTCACCCTCCCTCCCTCATGTCCTCCTCTCACCCACCCTCCCTCCTGTCTACCTCTCACCCTCCCTCCTGTCTTCCTCACCTCTCACCCTCCCTCCTGTCTACCTCTCAACCTCCCTCCTGTCTTCCTCACCTCTCACCCTCCCTCCTGTCCACCTCTCACCCTCCCTCCTGTCTACCTCTCACCCTCCCTCCCTCCTGTCTTCCTCACCTCTCACCCTCCCTCCTGTCCACCTCTCACCCTCCCTCCTGTCTACCTCTCACCCTCCCTCCCTCCTGTGCTCCTCTCACCCTCCATTCTGTCCTCCTCTCACCCTCCCTCCTGTCTTCCTCACCTCTCACCCTCCCTCCTCCCCCTCCCTCCTCATGTCCTCCTCTCACCCACCCTCCCTCCTGTCTACCTCTCACCCTCCCTCCTGTCTACCTCTCACCCTCCCTCCTGTCTTCCTCACCTCTCACCCTCCCTCCTGTCCACCTCTCACCCTCCCTCCTGTCTACCTCTCACCCTGCCTCCCTCCTGTGCTCCCTCTCACCCTCCATTCTGTCCTCCTCTCACCCTCCCTCCTGTCCTCCTCTCACCCTCCCTCCTGTCCACCTCTCACCCTCCCTCCCCCTCCTGTCCACCTCTCACCCTTCCTCATGTCCTCCTCTCCCTCATTTCCTCCCTCATGTCCTCCTCTCACCCACCCTCCCTCCTGTCTACCTCTCACCCTCCCTCCCTCCTGTGCTCCTCTCACCCTCCATCCTGTCCTCCTCTCACCCTCCCTCCCACCTGTCCTCCTCTCACCCTCCCTCCTGTCCTCCTCTCACCCTCCCTCCTGTCCACCTCTCACCCTCCTTCCTCCTGTCCACCTCTCACCCTCCTTCCTCCTGTCCACCTCTCACCCTCACTCCCTCCCTCCTCTCACCCTCCCTCCCACCTGTCCTCCTCTCACTCTCCCTCCTGTCCACCTCTCACCCTCCCTCCTGTCCACCTCTCACCCTCCCTCCTGTCCACCTCTCACCCTCCCTCCCTCCTGTCCACCTCTCACCCTCCCTCCCTGCTGTCCTCCTCTCATCCTCTCACCCTCCCTCCCTCATGTCCTTCTCCCTCCCTCATGTCCCCCTCTCACCCTCCCTCCCTCATGTCCTCCTCTCACCCTCTCTCCCTCCTGTCCACCTCTCACCCTCCCTCCCTCATGTCCTCCTCTCACCCTCCCTCCCTCCTGTCCTCCTCTCACCCGCCCTCCCTCCTGTCCTCCTCTCACCCTCCCTCATGTCCTTCTCCCTTCCCTCATGTCCACCTCTCACCCTCCCTCCTGTCCTCCTCTCACCCTCCCTCCCTCCTGTCCTCCTCTCACCCTCCCTCCCTCCTGTCCTCCTCTCATCCTCGCACCCTCTCTCCCTCATATCCACCTCTCACCCTCTCTCCCTCATGTCCTTCTCCCTCCCTCATGTCCTCCTCTCACCCTCCCTCCCTCATGTCCTCCTCTCACCCTCCCTCCCTCATGTCCTCCTCTCACCCTCCCTCCCTCATGTCCTCCTCCTACCCTCCCTCCCTCATGTCCTGGTCTCATCCTCTCCTCACACCCTCCCTCCCTCATGTCCTCCTCTCACCCTCCCTCCCTCCCTCATCCTCCTCTCACCTTTCCTCCCTCCTGTCCACCTCTCACCCTTCCTCCCTCCTGTCCACCTCTCACCCTCCCTCCCTCCTGTCCACCTCTCACCCTTCCTCCCTCCTGTCCACCTCTCACCCTCCCTCCCTCATGTCCTCCTCTCACCCTCCCTCCCTCCCTCCCTCATCCTCCTCTCACCTTTCCTCCCTCCTGTCCACCTCTCACCCTTCCTCCCTCCTGTCCACCTCTCACCCTCCCTCCCTCCTATCCACCTCTCACCCTCCCTCATGTCCACCTCTCACCCTCCCTCATGTCCTCCTTTCATACCCCCTCCCTCCTGTCCTCCTCTCACCCTCCCTCCCTCCTGTCCTCCTCTCACCCCTCCCTCCCTCCTATCCACCTCTCACCCTCCCTCATGTCCCCCTCTCACCCTCCCTCATGTCCTCCTCTCACCCCCCTCCCTCCTGTCCTCCTCTCACCCTCCCTCCCTCCTGTCCTCCTCTCACCCTCCCTCTTGTCCTCCTCTCACCCTCCCTCCCTCATGTCCACCTCTCACCCTCCCTCATGTCCTCCTCTCACCCTCCCTCCCTCCCTCATGTCCTCCTCTCACCCTCCCTCCCTCATGTCCTCCTCCTACCCTCCCTCCCTCATGTCCTGGTCTCATCCTCTCCTCACACCCTCCCTCCCTCATGTCCTCCTCTCACCCTCCCTCCCTCCCTCATCCTCCTCTCACCTTTCCTCCCTCCTGTCCACCTCTCACCCTTCCTCCCTCCTGTCCACCTCTCACCCTCCCTCCCTCCTGTCCACCTCTCACCCTTCCTTCCTCTTGTCCACCTCTCACCCTCCCTCCCTCCTATCCACCTCTCACCCTCCCTCATGTCCACCTCTCACCCTCCCTCATGTCCTCCTCTCATCCCCCCTCCCTCCTGTCCTCCTCTCACCCTCCCTCCCTCCTGTCCTCCTCTCACCCTCCCTCCCTCCTGTCCTCCTCTCACCCTGCCTCCCTCCTATCCACCTCTCACCCTCCCTCATGTCCACCTCTCACCCTCCCTCCTGTCCTCCTCTCACCCCCCCCTCCCTCCTGTCCTCCTCTCACCCTCCCTCCCTCCTGTCCTCCTCTCACCCTCCCTCTTGTCCTCCTCTCACCCTCCCTCCCTCATGTCCACCTCTCACCCTCCCTCATGTCCTCCTCTCACCCTCCCTCATGTCCTCCTCTCACCCTTCCTCCCTCCCTCATCCTCCTCTCACCCTTCCTCCCTCCTGTCCACCTCTCACCCTCCCTCCCTCCTGTCCACCTCTCACCCTTCCTCCCTCTTGTCCACCTCTCACCCTCCCTCCCTCCTATCCACCTCTCACCCTCCCTCATGTCCACCTCTCACCCTCCCTCATGTCCTCCTCTCACCCCCCCTCCCTCCTGTCCTCCTCTCACCCTCCCTCCCTCCTGTCCTCCTCTCACCCTCCCTCCCTCCTATCCACCTCTCACCCTCCCTCATGTCCACCTCTCACCCTCCCTCATGTCCACCTCTCACCCTCCCTCATGTCCTCCTCTCACCCCCCTCCCTCCTGTCCTCCTCTCACCCTCCCTCCCTCCTGTCCTCCTCTCACCCTCCCTCCCTCCTGTCCTCCTCTCACCCTCCCTCCTGTCCTCCTCTCACCCTCCCTCCCTCCTGTCCTCCTCTCACCCTCCCTCTTGTCCTCCTCTCACCCTCCCTCCCTCATGTCCACCTCTCACCCTCCCTCATGTCCTCCTCTCACCCTCCTGTCCTCCTCTCACCCTCCCTCCCTCTTGTCCACCTCTCACCCTCCCTCCCTCTTGTCCACCTCTCACCCTCCCTCCCTCCTGTCCACCTCTCACCCTCCCTCCCTCCTGTCTCCCTCCCTCCCTCCCTCCTGTCCACCTCTCACCCTCCCTCCCTCCTGTCCACCTCTCACCCTCCCTCCCTCCTGTCCACCTCTCACCCTCCCTCCCTCCTGTCCACCTCTCATACTCTCACCCTCCCTCCCTCATGTCCTCCTCTCACCCTCCCCCCTGTCCTCCTCATCCTCACCTCTCACCCTCCCCCCTGTCCTCCTCATCCTCACCTCTCACCCTCCCTCCTGTCCTCTCATCCTCTCTTCTTGCAGAAGAGAGTTCCCCCTGCAAGCCCCAGACTCCACTGACGACAGCAAGAAGCTGCGACTGGTGAGAGAAATGCTGTTGAAACTGACTGGGGAAGGGTGTTGGGTGGGAGGGAGGATCCTTGACACTGGCTGTGGCTGTCTCTTGAGGTTTGGGCTGGTGTTGTTTGTCCTTGTTCACTCCATGTAGATCAGGGAGAACCTGCCAGTGTACGCCGGAGCGATCCGGGAATTCCAGACCCGTCTAGAACACATGCATGTAGAACTGGCCAAACACTCTGAGAATCTGGCTGAGGACAACAGGTGAGACTTTCTTCATCATGTTTATGCCTGTTCCATCTTTATTCACATCTCTACAAGGGCTCGGGGCCAAGGGGTTGCAGTGTACATAGTTGGGGTTAAAATGGCATCTGGTGTGAACTCTGACCCCTCACCTCTACAGCATCCAGAAGATGGAGTTCCTCCTGGAGAAGATCATGGCCATCCACCAACAGTACCGCAAGGACCGACTGACTGGAAGTGTGTGTGTGTGTGTGTGTGTGTGTGTGTGTGTGTGTGTGTGTGTGTGTGTGTGTGTGTGTGTGTGTGTGTGTGTGTGTGTGTGTGTGTGTGTGTGTGTGTGTGTGTGTGTGTGTGTGTGTGTGTGTGTCTAACATGTGCCTCCTGTGTTTTGAGTGTTTAATAAATGTCTCCCTTGTGATTGTTCTAGAGCTTGCCTACAATGATGAGCAGATACACAAGTTTGAGAAGTGAGTATGTCAGCATTGTTTCTGAGATAAATGTGGTGTGTGTGTGTGTATCATATCCCTCTCTGTCTCGGCTAGGATCCACCTGTCGTCCCATATAAAGCGTGTGAAGGTTCTGTTTAGAGAGGAATGTCTACAGAAATATCGAGACCTGCTGGACTCTGCATCGACCTGGAGCAGGTTTGACACACACACATACACACACCTTTTAGTGATATCAACTCGCTCCTCACACTGTTGTGTTGTCAGTGTTCTCTCTTTGTGTGTTAATGTTCTTTATTTGTGTGTTGTCAGTGTTCTTTATTTGTGTGTTGTCAGTGTTCTTTATTTGTGTGTTGTCAGTGTTCTCTCTTTGTGTGTTGTCAGTGTTCTTTATTTGTGTGTTGTCAGTGTTCTCTCTTTGTGTGTTGTCAGTGTTCTTTATTTGTGTGTTGTCAGTGTTCTTTATTTGTGTGTTGTCAGTGTTCTTTATTTGTGTGTTGTCAGTGTTCTTTATTTGTGTGTTGTCAGTGTTCTTTATTTGTGTGTTGTCAGTGTTCTTTATTTGTGTGTTGTCAGTGTTCTTTATTTGTGTGTTGTCAGTGTTCTTTATTTGTGTGTTGTCAGTGTTCTCTCTTTGTGTGTTAATGTTCTTTATTTGTGTGTTGTCAGTGTTCTTTGTTTGTGTGTTGTCAGTGTTATTTATTTGTGTGTTGTCAGTGTTATTTATTTGTGTGTTGTCAGTGTTCTTTATTTGTGTGTTGTCAGTGTTATTTATTTGTGTGTGTTAGTGTTCTTCATGTGAGTGTTGTCAGTGTTCTTTATTTGTGTGTGTTAGTGTTCTTCATGTGAGTGTTGTCAGTGTTCTTTATTTGTGTGTTGTCAGTGTATTTATTTGTGTGTTGTCAGTGTTCTTTATTTGTGTGTTGTCAGTGTTCTTTATTTGTGTGTTGTCAGTGTTCTTTATTTGTGTGTTGTCAGTGTTCTTTATTTGTGTGTTGTCAGTGTTCTTTATTTGTGTGTTGTCAGTGTTCTCTCTTTGTGTGTTAATGTTCTTTATTTGTGTGTTGTCAGTGTTCTTTGTTTGTGTGTTGTCAGTGTTATTTATTTGTGTGTTGTCAGTGTTCTTTGTTTGTGTGTTGTCAGTGTTATTTATTTGTGTGTTGTCAGTGTTATTTATTTGTGTGTTGTCAGTGTTCTTTATTTGTGTGTTGTCAGTGTTCTTTGTTTGTGTGTTGTCAGTGTTATTTATTTGTGTGTTGTCAGTGTTATTTATTTGTGTGTTGTCAGTGTTCTTTATTTGTGTGTTGTCAGTGTTCTTTGTTTGTGTGTTGTCAGTGTTCTTTATTTGTGTGTTGTCAGTGTTCTTTATTTGTGTGTTGTCAGTGTTCTTTATTTGTGTGTTGTCAGTGTTCTTTATTTGTGTGTTGTCAGTGTTATTTATTTGTGTTATTTATTTGTGTGTTGTCAGTGTTATTTATTTGTGTGTTGTCAGTGTTCTTTATTTGTGTGTTGTCAGTGTTCTTTATTTGTGTGTTGTCAGTGTTCTTTATTTGTGTGTTGTCAGTGTTCTTTATTTGTGTGTTGTCAGTGTTCTTTATTTGTGTGTTGTCAGTGTTCTTTATTTGTGTGTTGTCAGTGTTCTTTATTGGTGTGTTGTCAGTGTTATTTATTTGTGTGTTGTCAGTGTTCTTTATTTGTGTGTTGTCAGTGTTCTTTATTTGTGTGTTGTTAGTGTTCTTTATTTGTGTGTTGTCAGTGTTCCTGTGTATGTTGTCAGTGTTCTTTATTTGTGTGTTGTCAGTGTTCTTTATTTGTGTGTTGTCAGTGTTCATGTGTGTGTTGTCAGTGTTCTTTATTTGTGTGTTGTCAGTGTTCTTTATTTGTGTGTTGTTAGTGTTCTTTATTTGTGTGTTGTCAGTGTTCATGTGTGTGTTGTCAGTGTTCATGTGTGTGTTGTCAGTGTTCTCTATTTGTGTGTTGTCAGTGTTCTTTATTTGTGTGTTGTCAGTGTTATTTATTTGTGTGTTGTCAGTGTTATTTATTTGTGTGTTGTCAGTGTTCTTTGTGTGTGTTAGTGTTCTTCATGTGGGTGTTGTCAGTGTTCTTTATTTGTGTGTTGTCAGTGTTCTTTATTTGTGTGTTGTCAGTGTTCATGTGTGTGTTGTCAGTGTTCTTTATTTATGTGTTGTCAGTGTTCTTTATTTGTGTGTTGTTAGTGTTCTTCATGTGTGTGTTGTCAGTGTTCATTTGTGTGTTGTCAGTGTTCTTTATTTGTGTGTTGTCAGTGTTCTTTATTTGTGTGTTGTTAGTGTTCTTTATTTGTGTGTTGTCAGTGTTCTTTATTTGTGTGTTTTCAGTGTTCTTTATTTGTGTGTTGTCAGTGTTCATGTGTGTGTTGTCAGTGTTCGTGTGTGTTGTCAGTGTTCGTGTGTGTGTTGTCAGTGTTCATGTGTGTGTTGTCAGTGTTCTTTATTTGTGTGTTGTCAGTGTTCATGTGTGTGTTGTCAGTGTTCGTGTGTGTTGTCAGTGTTCTTTATTTGTGTGTTGTCAGTGTTCTTTATTTGTGTGTTGTCAGTGTTCATGTGTGTGTTGTCAGTGTTCATGTGTGTGTTGTCAGTGTTCTTTATTTGTGTGTTGTCAGTGTTCTTTATTTGTGTGTTTTCAGTGTTCTTTATGTGTGTGTTTTCAGTGTTCTTTATTTGTGTGTTTTCAGTGTTCTCCGTGAGATGCAATGCAGGCTGTCAGACTTTGGCAATTTCTCCCAAGGGCTGATGGGGGACCTGGAGATGTGTGAGGAGCGCCAGAACAAGGTTTTCCCTGAACTATAACAATTGTTTAATAATAAATAAATACAAATATTAAAACAATATATTGATATAGAGAAATATAATAACTATATAATAATTAAGAACTGACTATAATAATTGTTTAACAATATTTTTTTATTTTATTAAAAACAAGATATTGATTGAAAAAATTGTTAACCTTTGACCTCTAAGCTCTAGCATCAACCCTACACCAATAAGCAGCTTTAAAGATAACACTGACCATTGTCCTGCTGTGCTCTCCTCAGTGCCTGGACAGAGTCCTGCTCAGAGTCCAGCCAGGACAGACAGGCCCAGGGGGTCAGGAGGCCACACCCAGGGACAAGGACCACATGGTCCTCAGGTGTGTGTGTGTGTGTGTGTGTGTGTGTGTGTGTGTGTGTGTGTGTGTGTGTGTGTGTGTGTGTGTGTGTGTGTGTGTGTGTGTGTGTGTGTGTGTGTGTGTGTGTGTGTGTGTGTGTGTGTGTGTGTGTGTGAGATGTGTGTGTGTGTGTGAGATGTGCTTGGCTGCATGTGTGTGTAAACCCCTGTGTTTAATCGGTGTGTGTCCAGGATGCAACAGCTAAAGGAGGAGATGGAGATAGTGGTGAGAGAGTTGCAATCCAACAACAACATCATTGAGAGGTCAGTGGCATTAACCTCCTAACCTTATCCCAAAACCCTAACCTTTGCCCCTAACCTTAGTTCCTAACCTCCTAATATTAGCCCCTAACCTCCTAATCTTAACCTTAGCCCCTAACACTAATTTCCTAACTTTAGCCCCTAACCTCCTAACCTTAGCCCCTAATCCTAACCTCTAACCTCCTAACGTTAACCTCTAACCCCCTAACCTTAGCCCCTAACCTTAGCCCTTATCCTCCTAACCTCTAGTCTCCTAACCTCTAACCTTACTTTCCTAATCTCCAACCTTCTAACCTAACCTTAACCTCTGATCTTCTAGCCCTTATCTCCTAACCTCTAACCTTAACCTCCTAACCTCTAATCACCTAACCTTAAACTCTAACCCTTAATTCTAACTATAACCCTAACCTCCTATCAGTGCCAAATCTCACACAGTTGGCCCCTCAAGTGTTTTATCTGAAGGACAAACTGTAGCATTGATTATGTCCCAAAATATGTCTCAAATGGCACCCTATTCCCTATATAGTGCACTACTTTAGACCAGAGCCCTATTCCCTATATAGTGCACTACTTTAGACCAGAGCCCTATTCCCTATATAGTGCACTACTTTAGACCAGAGCCCTATTCCCTATATAGTGCACTACTTTAGACCAGAGCCCTATTCCCTATATAGTGCACTACTTTAGACCAGAGCCCTATTCCCTATATAGTGCACTACTTTAGACCAGAGCCCTATTCCCTATATAGTGCACTACTTTAGACCAGAGCCCTATTCCCTATATAGTGCACTACTTTAGACCAGAGCCCTATTCCCTATATAGTGCACTACTTTAGACCAGAGCCCTATTCCCTATATAGTGCACTACTTTAGACCAGAGCCCTATTCCCTATATAGTGCACTACTTTAGACCAGAGCCCTATTCCCTATATAGTGCACTACTTTAGACCAGAGCCCTATTCCCTATATAGTGCACTACTTTAGACCAGAGCCCTATTCCCTATATAGTGCACTACTTTAGACCAGAGCCCTATTCCCTATATAGTGCACTACTTTAGACCAGAGCCCTATTCCCTATATAGTGCACTACTTTAGACCAGAGCCCTATTCCCTATATAGTGCACTACTTTAGACCAGAGCCCTATTCCCTATATAGTGCACTACTTTAGACCAGAGCCCTATTCCCTATATAGTGCACTACTTTTGACCAGGGCCCAACCTTGTGAACTATAAAGGGAATAGGGTGCCCTTATGGGACACGCTTTATTAAGACCTGAATCTTTCTCTTCTGCAGTCTGGGAGCTGTAACCTCTGCAACTATGCTGGAGCCTGATCTACCCAGACCCATCGGACTGTGACCAGACAACCACACACACACACACTCAGACAGACAGATTAACAGTCAGACAGACGGACGGACGGACGGACGAACAGACAGATGAACAGACAGATGAACAGACAGATGAACAGACAGATAGACAGACAGATAGACAGACAGATTAACAGACAGATTAACAGACAGATAGACAGACAGACAGACAGATGAACAGACAGACAGACAGACAGACAGACAGACAGACAGACAGACAGACAGATTAACAGACAGATAGACAGACAGACAGACAGACAGATGAACAAACAGACAGACAGACAGACAGACAGACAGATTAACAGACAGATAGACAGACAGACAGACAGATGAACAAACAGACAGACAGACAGACAGACAGACAGACAGACAGACAGACAGACAGACAGACAGACAGACAGACAGACAGACAGACAGACAGACAGACAGACAGACAGACAGACAGACAGACAGACAGACAGACAGACAGAAGAGAGAGGGGTAGATAGATTCCCTCATCTACCCAGTGCTCCTGCTGAAATGGGTCAAACGGAAGCTCAGGACCAAGCCAATATGGTCTCATTAGTATGTGTGTACCATGATTAAACCCATAAATGAACCACTGGACGTGTGAAATCATAATGCGATTTAAACATTTGTCTATGTTGAAATGATTTCCCGGCTACAAAGTCACAAGGGAGAACATACAGTGGGTGACATCAGCTGCCTTCAGACATGAAACATGAGGAAATGACATGCAGAGAAAACACTGGCAGAGCACACACACATACAGACAGACAGTAACCTGCCAATTGATTAGCTATTTAGCAGTCTTGTTTAGAAGTCTTATGGCTTGGGGGTAGAAGTTGCCGCTTGCCATGCGGTAGAGAGAGGCTGGAGTCTTTGACCATTTTTGGGATCTTCCTCTGACACGGCCTAGTATAGAGGACCTGGGTGGCAGGGAGCTCGGCCCCAGTGATGTATTGGCCATACGTACATATACCCTACCAAGCGGTGATGCAGCCAGTCAAGATGTTCTCCATAACGTTTTGAGGATTTGAAGGCCCATGACAAATCTTTTCAGCCTCCGGACTTCACTGTGCAATTACTGAATATCTACAACCTCTCAATTTGACTCCGTGCCAACTGGTAAACAAGAAACAACTAAACTCATCACAATGTAAACTAAATACACTTTAATAATGTGAAAGTGAAAGGTATTTGTGTTTGAGCCTTGTGTGCATGGTTGGGTGTTTGTGACAGGGGTGTTCTGCAAACCATTGGGGGAATTTCTGTCTTGTGGGGAACAAGCTCACTGCGTCATGTGGTTTCTTATAAAACAGATGATGTATTGTGACATGGAAATGTTTATACTTTTCCTAATCGTAACACAGCAGGCTAAATGGTTAGCATTTGTACTTCTTCATAAGCTATGTACGTGGATGGGTTCACTGATGTCTATCCCCATGTTTATAGGTTCAATGTACTGTATGCTAATGGAAACAGAACAAGTTCAGAAGTTCATGGATTTTTGTCTTTGGGATCAGTCACCAAAAAATGATTCCATAATAATGATTGGAAAGAATGGTGAAAAACAACATATGTCTATTCTATCATCATCTGTAGCAGTAGTAATATAGTGCAGTAGTAATATAGTGCAGTAGTAATATAGTGCAGTAGTAATATAGTGCAGTAGTAATATAGTACAGTAGTAATATAGTGCAGTAGTAATATAGTGCAGTAGTAATATAGTGCAGTAGTAATATAGTGCAGTAGTAATATAGTGCAGTAGTAATATAGTGCAGTAGTAATATAGTGCAGTAGTAATATAGTGCAGTAGTAATATAGTGCAGTAGTAATATAGTACAGTAGTAATATAGTGCAGTAGTAATATAGTACAGTAGTAATATAGTACAGTAGTAATATAGTGCAGTAGTAATATAGTACAGTAGTAATATAGTACAGTAGTAATATAGTGCAGTAGTAATATAGTGCAGTAGTAATATAGTGCAGTAGTAATATAGTACAGTAGTAATATAGTGCAGTAGTAATATAGTGCAGTAGTAATATAGTGCAGTAGTAATATAGTACAGTAGTAATATAGTGCAGTAGTAATATAGTGTAGTAGTAATATAGTGCAGTAGTAATATAGTGCAGTATTAATAGCCTACAATAGGCCCCTATCGAATTGTATTTAGTGTAAACCTTACTGTTAACTGCTTACTTACAAGCCCTTAACCAACAATACAGTTTCAAGAAATAGAGTTAAGAAAATATTTACTATATAGACTAAAGTAAAAAGCAACACAGGAAAATGACATGACAACAACAAGACTATATCCAGGGAGTAACCTACCAAATTTGCAGGGGGTACAGGTGTTAGTCAAGGTCATTTGTAAAGTGACTATGCATAGATAGTAAACAGCAAGTAGCAGCAGTGTAAAAACAAGGGGGGTTAATGTAATAGTCCGGTGGCCATTTGATTAATTGTTCAGCAGTCTTATGGCTTTGGGGTAGAAGCTGTTAAGCAACCTTTTGGTCCTAGACTTGGTGCTGGATCTGGTGACCCATGCCAAATCTTTTTCAGTCTCCTGAAGGGGAAAAGGTGTTGTCGTGCTCTCTTCACAACTGTCTTGGTGTGTTTGGACCTTGATAGTTTATTGGTGATGTGGACACCAAGGAACTTGAAACCCTAGACCCGCTCCACTATAGCCCCTGTAGTCCACGATCATCTCCTTTGTCTTGCTCACATCGAGGAAGAGGTTGTTGTCCTGGCACCACACTACCAGGTCTCTGACCTCCCTATAGGCTCTCATCGTTGTCAGTGATCAGGCCTACCACTATTGTATCATCAGCAAACTTAATGATGTTGTTGGAGTCGTAGTTGGCCACACAGTCGTGGGTGAAAAGAGAGTAGGGGTCTAGTGGGTCTAGGGTTTCCAGCATGATGATGTTGATGTGAGCCATGACCAGCCTTTCAAAGCTCGTCATGGCTATAAATAGTGTAGTAGTAGGCTACTGTAATAGTAGTACAAATAATAATAGTACTGTAGTGTTAGTAGAAGTAACCTAGTAGTAGTTTAATCCCTGGTTAAATTGAAACTAAACCGAAAAATCCCTGGATTAAGCACACTGCCGCTTTAAGAGTGCTCGTCCCCCTGTGGCATTTAAACGCTTTCAGAATCGTCGTTGCAGATGTGTCACACTTCATGCCTGGCTCGCGCTTCAATTTAGTTTACATTCACCGCACACGCACCGATACACACACGTTATTAGGGCATTGTATTAGGAGCAGGGCAATGGCTTCCGTGAGTGTGGTAGGACCAAGACAGCATCGTCCTAGCCCAGACCAGGAGTTTTTCTTTAAGGAAATAACGGCCACCGGGAATAAGAAAATAACGTTACCGAGGAAATACTCCCTGGAGAATATGGTGACCAGGAAGATATCGGTGAAGCGGGAGTGCGGTTCGGTGTCGGTCTTATCAGCAGTCACAGCAACCCGAATAAACCCGTCCCTGACCCCGGCACACCAACGAGCAGCAGCCGAGGTAGGAGGGGGGAATCCCGGGGTGAGAAGTGGGGCTCAGCCGGAGCTGGTGCCACGTAGCTTCGACAGAGAACGCGACAGCAGCAGGCCTGATTGTGGGCACACGGAGAGAGACATGACGGCGGCGAGGGAGGACACTGGTCAAAGCGGACGGAGGGCAAGCGGCAATGACTATGCCGATGACGGAGGGAGTTCACTGAAGACCGTCACAAATGTTCGTTCAAGCACATCGGCCAACGAACAGATAGCAGATGCCAAGTGTGACAGATCAAGCGCGCCCACAAACGGACACACTGGCGCACACTCACATCGGGACCGGCCAGTCAGGATGCGCGCATCCCACAGCCTCCCTGGTGAGACCACCGGGCCGGGTACCAAAGGGGACACCGGGGGGCCACCGATGGAGCGGTTGACACAGGGAAGGACAGGGGTCGTTAAACTCGCGCGCACAGAACCACACCGGAAGGAGGCCTGGTCAATATTTGCCTCCCAGGAGCAGGAGGACCCACGCGTGCGTGCGGAGACAGGGGAGGGCCACCTGTTCTGGACCAGAACAGTTACTCAGGACTGGTGCGACGTTTGTAACAAGCCAATCAACGCCCAGCAGGCGCTCAATTGTAAAAGTAAGTAGTGGGTAAACCATGACAGTAGAGGACACACTCAGTTCCAGTTCTTCAGGAGGAAGGTGAAACTGTTGCTTTACTACAATATAATAGAGATGGTTTGTGCTTGATTGCTTTTCTTTCACTTGGTGTGATATGGGATGATAGTGCAGAATTGCTTTGAGGGATGCGCTGTGACATCATAGTTGGAAGATGAGGCTTGGATATTGACCTCATACCAAGGTGGATACTGCTGGCTGTTGTTGCATCTGGCTTAAATGTGAAGCGCACTATCAGGCCAGGACTAGACTAGCAATATACTCTTCAGAGAGAGTGAGAGAGCGTGACTTTGCCAAGCATTCAGAGCTGCAGCCAGCAACCTCCTATGGAAACCTCATTATCTTGTCCTCCCAGACTCGTCTCTCTGTCCCCCTATCCTCCTCCAGCCTCCCCTCCCTCTCAGTGTCACAGCATGATTTGCAAGCACAGCTTCAGGCATTAGCCTATGCAGAGCGACAGGAATGAGGGAGTGAGAAAGAGAGAGAGAGAGAAGGACAAAGTTAGTTTAGGAAGTCTAGAGTTATGCTTGTGTTTATGGAATATTAAGCTAGTGCATGTGTCAGTACTACTGTAGGTCATCTGCCATTGTCATATCTGTATGGGGGTATTTTGGTCCCAGTTATCTTCCCATGTGTGACTGCTCTGGAGGGGAAGGGAGTGGCATGTTTGTGTCTGTATGTGTTTAAACATGGCTCAGGTGTCATCTAGCCCACATTCAATCCTACTGGTTCTCTATCACCACGGTTCTCTGTCACCACTGTGCTCTCTCACACACAACATCACACTACTTTCTTCAGTACACAGCATCTTTCTGCTCTACTCTTCATGGACTCCTCCACTCTTTCTGTCCTATGTAGGCTCTATGTCAGGGTGCTCAGAGAGAACTGAAGTGGGGAGGGGAAGAAAAGAGAGCAAGACAATGGAAGAGAGAGAGTGGAAAGAGAGAGTGGAAAGAGAGAGTGTAAGAGAGAGTGGAAAGAGAGTGTAAGAGAGAGTGGAAAGAGAGAGTGGAAAGAGAGAGAGTGTAAGAGAGAGTGGAAAGAGAGAGTGGAAAGAGAGAGTGGAAAGAGAGAGTGGAAAGAGAGAGTGGAAAGAGAGAGTGGAAAGAGAGAGTGGAAAGAGAGAGTGTAAGAGAGAATGGAAAGAGAGTGTAAGAGAGAAAGAGAGTGGAAAGAGAGAGTGTAAGAGAGAGTGGAAAGAGAGAGTGGAAAGAGAGAGTGGAAAGAGAGAGTGTAAGAGAGAGTGGAAAGAGAGTGTAAGAGAGAGTGGAAAGAGAGAGTGGAAAGAGAGAGTGGAAAGAGAGTGTAAGAGAGAGTGGAAAGAGAGAGTGGAAAGAGAGTGTAAGAGAGAGTGGAAAGAGAGAGTGGAAAGAGAGAGTGGAAAGAGAGAGTGGAAAGAGAGAGTGGAAAGAGAGAGTGGAAAGAGAGAGTGGAAGAGAGAGTGTAAGAGAGAGTGGAAAGAGAGAGTGGTAAGAGAGAGTGGAAAGAGAGAGTGTAAGAGAGAGTGGAAAGAGAGTGGAAAGAGAGAGTGGAAAGAGAGAGTGGAAAGAGAGAGTGTAAGAGAGAGTGGAAAGAGAGAGTGGAAAGAGAGTGTAAGAGAGAGTGGAAAGAGAGAGTGGAAAGAGAGTGTAAGAGAGAATGGAAAGAGAGAGTGTAAGAGAGAGTGTAAGAGAGAGTGGAAAGAGAGAGTGTAAGAGAGAGTGTAAGAGAGAGTGGAAAGAGAGAGTGTAAGAGAGAGTGGAAAGAGAGAGTGTAAGAGAGAGTGGAAAGAGAGAGTGTAAGAGAGAGAGTAAGAGAGAGTGTAAGAGAGAGTGGAAAGAGAGAGTGGAAAGAGAGAGTGTAAGAGAGTGGAAAGAGCGGTATAAAGGAGAAGAAGAGTTGGCGATGAGGAGAGAAAGGAGTGGAAAGAGGGTACAGGGGAGAGGGTAAAGGGAGAGGGGAAGAGGGAGAGGGCAGAGGAGAGGGCAAAGGAAGGAGAGGAGAGGGCAGAGGGAGAGGGAACAGGGAGAGGGTGTAGAGGGAGAGGGCACAGGGAGAGGGCAAAGGGAGAGGGGAGAGGGCAAAGGGAGAGGTTAGAGGGAGAGGGCAAAGGGAGAGGGCACATGGAGAGGGCACAGGGAGAGGGCACAGGGAAAGGGCACAGGGAGAGGTTAGAGGGAGAGGGCACAGGGAGAGGGCACAGGGAGAGGCAAAGGGAGAGGGCAAAGGGAGAGGGCACAGGGAGAGGGAACAGGGAGAGGGCACAGGGAGAGGACAAAGGGAGAGGGCACAGGGAGAGGGCACAGGGAGAGGGCACAGGGAGAGGGAACAGGGAGAGGGAACAGGGAGAGGGCACAGGGAGAGGGCAAAGGGAGAGGGTAGAGGGAGAGGGCAAAGGGAGAGGTTAGAGGGAGAGGGCAAAGGGAGAGGGCACAGGGAGAGGGAACAGGGAGAGGGCACAGGGAGAGGTTAGAGGGAGAGGGCAAAGGGAGAGGGCAAAGGGAGAGGGCACAGGGAGAGGGCAAAGGGAGAGGGCACAGGGAGAGGGGGCACAGGGAGAGGGAACAGGGAGAGGGGGAGAGGGCACAGGGAGAGGTTAGGGGAGAGGGCAAAGGGAGAGGGCACAGGGAGAGGACACAGGGAGAGGGCAAAGGGAGAGGGCAGAGGGAGAGGGTACACAGGGAGAGGGCACAGGGAGAGGGAGAGGGCAGGGGGAGAGGGCACAGGGAGAGGGCACAGGGAGAGGGCAGCAGGGGAGGGCACAGGGAGAGGGTAGAGGGAGAGGGCAGGGAGAGGGCATAGGGAGAGGGTAGGGGGAGAGGGCACAGGGAGAGGGTAGAGGGTAGAGGGCACAGGGAGAGGGATCAGCGAGAGGGCACAGGGAGAGGGCACAGGGAGAGGGTCAGGGAGAGGGTAGAGGGAGAGGGCTCAGTGAGAGGGTACAGGGAGAGGGCACAGGGAGAGGGAGAGGGCACAGGGAGAGGGCACAGGGAGAGGGTAGAGGGAGAGGGCACAGGGAGGGGGCACAGGGAGGGGGCACAGGGAGAGGGCACAGGGAGGGGGCACAGGGAGAGGGCACAGGGAGAGGGCACAGGGAGAGGGCACAGGGAGAGGGTAGAGGGAGGGCTCAGTGAGAGGGAGAGGGCTCAGTGAGAGGGCACAGGGAGAGGGAGAGGGCACATGGAGAGGGTAGAGGGAGAGGGCACAGGGAGAGGGCACAGGGAGAGGGTAGAGGGAGAGGGCAAAGGGAGAGGGTAGAGGGAGAGGGCACAGAGAGAGGTCACAGGGAGAGGGGAGAGGGGGCTCAGCGAGAGGGCACAGGGAGAGGGTAGAGGGAGAGGGCCAGGGAGGGCAGGGGTAGAGGGAGAGGGCACAGGGAGAGGGCACAGGGAGAGGGCACAGGGAGGGAGAGGGCACAGGTATAGGGAGAGGGCACAGGGAGAGGGCACAGGGAGAGGGCACAGGGAGAGGGCTCAGGGAGAGGGCAGAGGGAGGGGGAGAGGGTAGGGAGGGGAGGGCTGCAGGGAGAGGGGTGAGAGGGCTCAGCAGGGGTACAGAGGGGCACAGGGAGAGGGTAGAGGGAGAGGGAGGGCACAGGGAGAGGGCTCAGCGAGATGGTACAGGGGAGGGTAGAGGGAGAGGGTAGGGGGAGAGGCTCAGCGAGAGGGCACAGGGAGAGGGCAGAGGGAGAGGGAGGGCCAGAGGGAGAGGGCACAGGGAGAGGGCTCAGTGAGAGGGCTCAGCGAGAGGGCACAGGGAGAGGGTAGAGGGAGAGGGCACAGGGAGAGGGCACAGGGAGAGGGCACAGGGAGAGGGTAGAGGGAGAGGGCTCAGTGAGAGGGGAGAGGGAGAGGGCACAGGGAGAGGGTAGAGGGAGAGGGCTCAGCGAGAGGGTACAGGGAGGGTACAGGGAGAGGGCACAGGGAGAGGGTAGGGGGAGAGGGCTCAGGGAGAGGGCACAGGGAGAGGGCACAGGGAGAGGGTAGAGGGAGAGGGCACAGGGAGAGGGCACAGGGAGAGGGCACAGGGAGAGGGCTCAGCGAGAGGGCACAGGGAGAGGGCACAGGGAGAGAGGGTAGGGAGGGGCAGGGAGGGTAGGGGAGAGGGCACAGGGAGAGGGCACAGGGAGAGGGACAGGGAGAGGAGAGGGTAGAGGGAGAGGGCTCAGTGAGAGGGGAGAGGGAGAGGGCACAGGGAGAGGGTAGAGGGAGAGGGCACATGGAGAGTGCACAGGGAGAGGGCACATGGAGAGTGCACATGGAGAGGGCACAGGGAGAGGGCACATGGAGAGGGCAGAGAGAGGGTACAGGGAGAGGGCAGAGGGAGAGGGAGAGGGCACATTGAGAGGGCTCAGGGAGAGGGTACAGGGAGAGGGGAGGGAGAGGGCACAGGGAGAGGGTAGAGGGAGAGGGCACAGGGAGAGGGCAGAGGAGGCCAAAGGGAGAGGGCAGAGAGATGATAGGTAAAGATAGTCAAGGACAAAAAGGGAAGGACAGAAGACAGGAAAGATAGAAGAGGATGGAGAGAGAAAGGGATGAGAGACTAATAGAAAGAGAGGGATAGTAGATGAGATGACCTCAGCCACCCGAGCCATGGCCTGTTCACCCCGTTACCATCTAGAAGGCGAAGACAGTACAGGTGCATCAAAGCTGGGACCGAGAGAGTGAAAAACAGTTTCTATTTCCAGGCCATCAGACTGTTATGGTCACCACTAGCCAGCACCCGCTTAGTACCCTGCCCTGCACTTACTCACTCTTACTATCTGGCTACCACCCGCTACTCCACCCTGCACCTTATAATGGCGCCAGAGGGGATGGCTGATGTTTTACGTGCTCCCAACCAACTGTGCTTTTTTGTTAGGTTTTTCGAGTTTTTGTATTATTTTAAAAAACGTATTTAGTACATAATGTTGCTGCTACCGTCTCTTATTACCGAAAATTACTTCAAACTCACCTCAAACTGGAAGAATATTTTTTCTTTAACGAGTCCGATGTGAAGGATATACTGCTTTCTCAGGAACAGGCCCAAATCCCCATCATTTGCGTGAAGAAAAGAAGGGAAAAAAGGGGGCGGTCAGGCTGCCTTACGAGAATTCGTAGGCGATTGAGTAAACTCCCACTGCCATCTCTTCTATTGGCTAACGTGCAATCATTGGAAAATAAAATAGATGACCTACGATCAAGATTATACTACCAACAGGACATTAAAAATGGTCATATCTTGTGTTTCACCAAGTCGTGGCTGAACGACGACACGGATAATAAAGAGCTGGTGGGATTTTCCATGCACCGGCAGGACAGAGAAGCTACAGGGGCGGGGGTGTGTGTCTATTTGTCAATAACACCTGGTGCGCGATGTCAAATATTAAAGAAGTCTCGAGGTATTGCTCGCCTGAGGTAGAGTACCTTATGATAAGCTGTAGACCACACTATTTACCAGGAGAGTTCTCATCTATATCTACATCTATATTATTCATAGCCGTCTATTTACCACCACAGACCGATGCTGGCAGTAAGACCGCACTCAACCAACTCTGTAAGGCCATAAGCAAACAAGAAAATGCTCATCCAGAAGCGACACTCCTAGTAGCAAGGGACTTTACTGCAGGCAAACTTAAAATCAGTTTTACCTCATTTTTACCACCATGTCACATGTGCAACCAGAGGGGAAAAAAACTCTAGACCACCTTTACTCCACACCCAGAGATGCATACAAAGCTCTCTCCTGCCCTCCATTTGGCAAATCTGACCATAATTCTATCCTCCTGATTCCTGCTTACAAGCAAAAACTAAGAAGGAAATACAAGTGACTCGCTCAATACGGAAGTGGTCAGATACGGGACTGTTTTGCGAGCACATATTGAGTTTCTCCTATTCTTCTCTGCAGATCCTCTCAAGGTCTGTCAGATTGTATGGGGAGCGTCGTTGCACAGCTTTTTTCAGGTCTCTCCAGAAATGTTAGATCTGGTTCAAGTCCAGGCTCTGGCTGGGCCACTCAGGGACATTCAGAGGTCCTGGGCAATCTGGAGCAGGTTTTCATCAAGGATCTCTCTGTCCTTTGCTCCGTTCATCTTTGCCTCGATCCTGACTAGTCTCCCAGTCCCTGCCACTGATAAACATCCCCACAGCATGATGCTGCCACCGCCATGCTTCACCGTAGGGATGGTGCCAGGTTTCCTCCAGATGTGACACTGTTCATCAAGGCAAAGGGTGGCTATTTGAAGAATCTCAAATTTAAAATATATTTTTACTTGTTTAATACTTTTGTTTGGTTACTACATGATTCCATATATGTTATTTCGTAGTTTTGATGTCTTCACACTTATTCTACCATGTAGAAAATAGTAAAAATAAAGAAAAACCCTTGAATTCGAAAACATTTAACCGGTAGTGTATAGGATCCATTCTAGATCCACGTCGTACATATATACACCATCGTTCAAAAGTTTGGGGTCACTTAGAAATGTCCTTGTTTTTGTCCATTAAAATAACATAGATTTGATCAGAAAAACAGTGTTGACATTGTTCATGTTGTAAATAACTATTGTAGCTGGAAATGGCTGATTTTGAATGGAAATGCTACATAGATACATACAGAGGCCCATGGAACACAGTCCTGTGTTCCAATTGCACGTTGTGTTAGCTAATCCAAGTTTATCATTTTAAAAGGCTAATTGATCATTAGAAAATGTGCATTTCTAAGTGACCACAAACTTTTGAACGGTAGTGTACATATATAGGATCCATTCTAGATCCATATAGTACATATAATCTTAATAAAATGCAGGTTATAATCTCATAGAGCAGTTTGGACTAGAAGCACTAATCCCTCTATATGTATTTATCGTGTGTGTGTGTGTGTGTTTCCACATAGAGCTGCCACTCACTCCATCCACCACTTCCAAATTAACCTGATCGTGAGTGTTGCATTACAGCCATTTTGTGTCTGAGGGAAGCCCAATACTGTACAGTTTCTTACTTTACCCCTCCTTGGTCTAAAACTGCAACCTTACAAAATGATAGTGTTATCTTTTAATTAAAGGTCTCTAAAGTTGCTGTTGTAGAAACTCACACACAGATACACACCTACACACACTCTCAATCCTGTCCTTATCTCTCTCTCTCTCTCTCTCTCTCTCTCTCTCTCTCTCTCTCTCTCTCTCTCTCCTGTGCTCTTTCTCTCTCTCCTGTTCTCTCTCTCTCCTGTTCTCTCATTGGTAGCTAGTATACTGGTAGTTTATGGAGATACTCTCCCTATGCCCTCCCTAAAGTATAACCTGTCCCCTCCCTTAGCCCACATATACCCTGTGCCCTCCCTGTATCCTAAACCCTATGCCCTCCCCCATCCCCTACACAGTGCTGGCCTTGTCTTCAGCAGCAGCCATAGCAGTCTGACTGTGTGTTACCGTACTCTCAGAGCTCCTTTTGACTCCAGCAGAGGAAGCAGAGGGTGTTAATGGCTCTAAGCTTCCTGTACACACATACCACTGCTACACATGTTTAATAAACCACCAGCCTAGCATATCTAAAAATGTCTAACATGACCCCTTCTGACCATGCTAGTCTCGTCTGAAAAGAGAGTTCAACATTGGGCCAGGCAGAAATGTTCAACGTTTGTGCAGGGATGTCAGTCATAGAGAGACATTAGAATCTTTACAACTCAATGTCATGATGCTGCCTCCGAGCTTTCTATTCACCCCTTCATGAGGACTTTATGGCATGGTTAGGCTTATGGTTAGGGTTATGGCTAGAGTTATGGTTAGGGTTAGGGTTATGGCTAGGGTTAGGGTTATGGCTAGGGTTAGGGTTATGGCTAGAGTTATGGTTAGGGTTAGAGTTATGGTTAGGGTTAGGGTTATGGCTAGGGTTAGGGTTATGGCTAGGGTTAGGGTTATGGCTAGGGTTAGGGTTAGGGTTATGGCTAGGGTTAGGGTTATGGTTAGGGTTATGGCTAGGGTTAGGGTTATGGCTAGGGTTATGGTTAGGGTTATGGCTAGGGTTAGGGTTATGGCTAGGGTTAGGGTTATGGCTAGGGTTAGGGTTATGGCTAGGGTTAGGGTTATGGCTCGGGTTAGGGTTAGGGTTATGGCTCGGGTTAGGGTAGAGCCAGGGTGTACACATGGAGCTAGGGTTAGGGTAGAGCCAGGGTGTGCATATGGAGCTAGGGTTAGGGTAGAGCCAGGGTGTGCACATGGAGCTAGGGTTAGGGTAGAGCCAGGGTGTGCACATGGAGCTAGGGTTAGGTTTAAATAAATAAAAAATTTTTAAATAAGGAAATATGGTTTAAGATTTCAGATATTAGTTGAACTGTTATGGGATGAATACCAATGAGTGATGTTGTCTTCACATAAGAGACTATCTCCTGTGTGTGTGTGTGTGTGTGTGTGTGTGTGTGTGTGTGTGTGTGTGTGTGTGTGTGTGTGTGTGTGTGTGTGTGTGTGTGTGTGTGTGTGTGTGTGTGTGTGTGTGTGTGTGTGTGTGTGTGTGTGTGTGTGTGTGTGTGTGTGAGAGAGAGCTGATGCAGTTCTCCTGTATGTGTGACAGATCTGTGGGGAGTTTTACTCAGGTTATATTTATGCACTTGGCAGGCCCTGGGACTGCTCTAAGGTGGCTTGTGGAGACAGCAGTGTGTGTGTAACTGCCTCGTCTTAATCGGTGTTAGAGAAAGGAGGAGTGGGCACACAACAGGTGCTACACACACACAAAGAAGAAGACAGTAGTGTAAAACAGAATGTATTAAGTGGCTGCTAGTTCAGCAGTGCATGGAGAGATGGTGCTATTGATATAACTGGTGTCATAATCATATAATCTATATTACTTATGTTGTTGCAGATGAGTAGGTAATATATGTGTATATATAGGTGTGTGTGTGTGTGATTTGATGAAGGCTGGTACATCCTGTGCCTCCAAACTCATCAGGCTCAGAAGTAGGGCAGGAAAAGTCCCAGCAGCCCTCTCGATGTCTTCTCCAGGGCATATTCATAGCCAATGGAGTGTGTATCATATATACCAAGATATGCACATACACACACATACACATACAGACACACATACACACAGACACACACATACAGACACACACTTACACATACAGACACACACACACACATACAGACACACACACACACATAGACACACACTCACACATACAGACACACATACAGAAGCATGGTGCGAAGCATGTCACACAGTAAAAAGACTTACCACCGTTTCTGTGATGTTTTGTGGTGAATCATTTCACTTGCCAGGCTGTGATATTCAAACAGGAGAGAGAGAGAGAGAATGGCGCAATTGGAGGAGAGAGGGCGAGGGAGAGAGGGAGCGATTGGAGGAGAGAGAGAGAGAGAGAGAGAGAGAGAGAGAGAGAGAGAGAGAGAGAGAGAGAGAGAGAGAGAGAGAGAGAGAGAGAGAGAGAGAGAGAGAGAGAGAGAGAGAGAGAGAGAGAGAGAGAGAGAGAGAGAGAGAGAGAGAGAGAGAGAGAGAGAGAGAGAGAGAGAGAGAGAGATGGCGCAATTGGAGGAGAGCGAGGGAGAGACGGAAGGAAAGGAGGCAGTGGAAGTTGAGACAACATTTGGGAGACAGTATCCAACACTGCAGTGCTCTGCTCTCGCATGTTTACTGTGTTATTGGCGTGTGACCACAAAGATGTCCAGTGACCCTGGAGATGGACAAATATTTTGATAGACAAGGAGGGCTAGAGAGGGGAAGCCAGTGATAGAGAGAGAGAGAGCGAGCAATGATGAGTTTGAGTGTTGGGGCTCTGTCTCTTTAAGCTGTCTGCTGCTGCAGAGTGTGTGGGTGCTGCAGCAGAGGCACAGAGAGCTGAGAGATAGAGAGAAAGAACAAGAGAACACGGAGTCCATCATCTACAAAACAAGTGAATGAGAGAGAGCGATGCCAGCAGTGGGGTCAGGATAGGTTGAGGGTAGTGGTATGTGTGAGGAAACTTCACAGAGGATGAGGGAGAGAAGGAGGGAGGGGAGAGAGGCATGCTGAGGTGTGAGGACTGTCAGGGCTAGAGGTGTGTGTGTGTGTACGCTGACTATCGGAAGGGTACGGGAAGAAGAGGAGGCGGTGTGTCTGAGTGTGTGCGTGAGGTAAGAGCGAGGTGTGTGTGAGGTCTGTCTGTGTGTGTACGGGGTGACAAAGCGAGAGGTGGGCGGGGTGCTGGTTCGGAGCGTGGCACAGCTGGGTGAGTGGTGGCGCTGGGATGGCGGGCACTGGGGAGGCTGGCGAGCAGGCAGCCCTCGGGCCGACAGGGAGTCCCTCAGCCGCAGGCAGGAGAGGGGCAGAGGGCATTCGCCGGAGGGAGCTGGCGGCCTGGGGTACAGGACTGTGCCAGCGAGGTGGTGCCACGCTCCCAGCCGGACACCGGTAGCACCGTTGATGGTGGGGTGGGGGGTAGAGGAGGGGGAGAGAGGTGAGGGTGTAAACCAGTTAAGAGTTTCTCAATCTTTGTCTCTGCATCTGACGGCTGAGGTGGGGGGTGAGGGAGAGGGCGACTTGGGGGGTGAGGATGGCGATATGGGCAGTGCGTGTTTTGGTCAGGTGTCCAGGCGTTTGGGAAGGCTGTTACGGCGCCTGCCTAAGTCTCGTTCCTGGAGTGACGGACTACGGATGCTCCGCAGAACCAGTTCCCACGGATCACTCATCACCTCTTCCTCAGGTATGGAGAGGGGGATGGAGAGATGGAGCTCTTTCAATGGTTCTCGCAATCCATTTCTCAGGTCTAGAGGAGGAGGGAGATGGGAGGAGAGGAGAGAGAGGAAGAAAGAAAGAGAAGGTGGAGGGTTGAGAGGAGTGTCAGAGAGTAAGATGGCAAGATATGGTAGATAGAGAACAGATAGCAGAAGATAAAAAGAAAGAGAGGAAGATAAAGATAGAGGTGCTGGGTAGGAGTATTGTTACATTATGTCAAGAAAAGGACATCTCTACAATGACAATTTTAACTACTGTATACTGTAACTCAGAATCTCTCTATCTCTCTGTCTTTTCTCCCGATTGATGTTCCGAGTCATCTAAGTCATCCGATGATAAATGTGGTCATATAAACCTTATTTGTAATCTGAGGGGACGATCCTATAAAACCAGATTCTCGATGTCTGCCTGTGGTCTGTACTGGGAATATGACATTAGAACGGACTGTTTAGGGGCCTGGAATGGAGTTTAGCATGGATCCTAGCGTTTCTGTTCGCGGAGTGGACTGACGCAGTTGTGTCCAGGGATAAATACTGAGTGGGTATAGAGCGTAATACAAGGAGAACATGCTGTCTGCACCTTGGTAGAAAAAAAGACGAGGCTCCAGAGACAGATTTATAGATTAACATAGTGAAATAAGAAATTGGACTGAAGTGTTTGCCTGTGTGCGTACATGCATCTGTGAGTGTGTGTACCATTTTAAGTCAATGGTGTGTGCATTGTGTGTATGTCTTATTCGAGAGCTGTCTGTGAAGGGCTGATAAGGTCCTGACCAAACATCAATCAGCTTATCAAAGGAACCAGAACATGTCACTACACCTGTATGATGTCACAGCCCTCCCTCCACCAATCAGCAGTGGACCAGCTAATCCCTCTAGAGCAGGGATGGGCAACTTTGATGGGGGTGTGGGTCACAAAATATCTGAACACATCGTGGAGGGGCTGCAGTGGCTCGCGGGTCTGTGTACACACGTCCACATCCACACCCACACCCACATCCACACCCACATCCACACCCACACCCACAACCACACCCACACCCACATCCACACCCACACATGCAGTCAACTGTGCAGTTAATCCGTTTGTGCAGTTAAACTATTTAACTCTCTTAACTACAATAAAACACAGTAAATATATAAATATATATATATATATATACACATGTATATACACATGTATATACATACAGTACCAGTCAAAAGTTTGGACACACCTACTCAATGAAGGGTTTTTCTTGATTTTGACTATTTTCTAGTAGTGAAGACATCAAAACTATGAAATCACACATATGGAATCATGTAGTAACCATAAAAGTGTTAAACAAATCAAAATATATTTTCTATTTGAGATTCTTCAAAGTAGACTCCCTTTGCCTTGATGACAGCTCTGCACATTCTTGGCACAGTTTTGGTTCAGTTTATGGGTTAGGGTTTGTTGGCTTTGGCTGGTATAGGCTGGGTCAGTGGTCCATCCCTCCTCTAGAGAGTCATATCTATCAGGGCTAGTGGAGCAGTTGAAATATTTAATATATGGCCATGTTCTGTTATAATCTCCACCCGGCACAGCCAGAAGAGGACTGGCCACCCCACAGAGCCTGGTTCCTCTCTAGGTTTCTGCCTTTCTAGGGAGTTTTTCCTAGCCACCGTGCTTCTACATCTGCATTGCTTGTTGTTTGTTGTTTTAGGCTGGGTTACCGTGTAACACTTTGTGACATCAGCTGATGTAAAACGGGCTTTATAAATACATTTGGTTGATATAACCTCACTTTAGGCCTTGAGCATAAAGAGCTTATTTAGATTAAACCGGTTCCCTTTCTTCATCATGTTAGGCTAATTAAATGTTTTGATACAATGACCTATCTAAAATGACTCTTTCCTACTGGCTGACTTCTCCTCTGCCATAATTGTCATGATTGTGTATACTACGGCTTCTGTGATGAACTAACTGACCAAGATGGCGGATGGAATCCCATCCTCTTCCAGCCCCAAAGTTCCCAATACCACCCCCGCTGTCCACCACTCTGCCTTTACCAATAGAAATATGTTGATTTTCTGTTTCTGTTGTCTCTAGTGTCCTCCTGTCGAGGACCAGGAGTTTTATTATTTCAGGAAAACCCTATGACCTCCTATCTTTGAGTGTGTTAACGTGTTTCTCTCCTTGGACTGCTACTTCCTCTACCCGGCCACGCTGGTTATATTTGGTGTGTGTGGGTGGCACAGGCCTGACAGAGCGACTGTGTGAGTGTTTGTGTGCGCGCGCCGTGTCATACCATGAATTCCGTCTGAAATAGGTTGTAGAGAGGCGTGTGATTATAACCTTCAGAAATGCGCCCGAGCAAAATCACCTCTCATCCATTCTTTCAGACCTCTCACAGCATCTCTCTTTCATTGGCTAGCTCTAGTTCACTCAGAATCTCCCCACTCTGTGATTGACAAGCTTAGTGTTCAGGGTGTCACTCTGCTGTGTGTGGTGTCAGCTGTAGATATACACACAGATGTGTGTGACTATGTGATATGTGTGTGTTCTGTTAGATACTGTCCAGGCCTTCTCTCCTCTGTTTCCTGGGAGACAGGGACAGTTCTGTGTTTTGATTTGGCCTTGTCTTTTCTGTTGCCTAGGAGACAGGGTAAGTTCTCTGTTTTGTTTTGGCCTAGTCCCTTCTGTTTCCTGGGAAACAGGGAAAGTTCTGTATTTTTG